>NW_027100118.1:0-75000 GCF_031753505.1 Anomalospiza imberbis
GCTGCATGTGGCCTTACCTGTGAGTTCAATCATCTTCCATCATGTCCCAATTGACTCCTTGGTCTGAAAAAGCTCCACTGTGTCACAGTGGCTCCTTGGTTCCATGTGGTTCTGTTAGACCACAATGGAATCCTTGCTTTCTTCATGTCACAATGACTCCTTGGCTCCATGTGGCCTTACCTCTGAGTTCAATCATCTGCCATCATGACACAATAGTCTCCTTGGATTGAAAAAGCTCTACAGTGTCACCATGGCGCCATGATTCCATGTGGCCTTACCTGTTGGTTTAATCATCTTCCATCATGCCACAATAACTCCTTAGTCTGAATAAGCTCCAATGTGTCACAGTGGCCTCTTGGTTCCATGCGCCATGTGGTTCTGTTGTGTCACAATGGAGTCTTTGCTTTCTTCATATCAAATCGACTCCTTGAATGTATGTGGCCTTACCTCTGTGTTCAATCATCTTCCATCACGTAACAATGGTCCGCGCCATGCGGGTCTGTCGTGTCACAATGGAATCCTTGCTTTCTTTGTGTGAGAACGGCTTCTGGGCTTCAAGTGGCCTTACCTGTGTGTTCAATCAATTCCATTGTGTCGCAATGGTCTCCTTGGCCTTAAAAAGCTCCACTGTGTCACAGTGACTCCTTGGTTCGATGTGGTTCAGTTAGGCCACAGTGGAATCCTTGCTTTCTTCATGTCACAATGCCTCCTTGTCTCCATGTGGCCTTACCTCTGAGTTCAATCATCTGCCATCATGTCATAAGAGTCTCCTTGGATTGCAAAGCTCTACAGTGTCACCATGGCTCCTCATTTTAATGTGGCCTTACCTGTGAGTTCAATCATCTTCCATCATGTCACAATCGTCTCCTGAGTTTGAAAAAACTCCCATGTGTCACAGTGGCTCCCTGGTTCCATGTGGTTCAGTCAGGCCACAGTGGAATCCTTGCCTTCGTCATGTCACAATGCCTCCTTGGCTCCATGTGGCCTTACCTGTTGGTTTAATCTTCTTCCATCATGTCACAATGGTCTCCTTGGTCTGAAAAAGCTCCAATGTGTCACAGTGGCCTCTTGGTTCCATGCGCCATGCAGTTCTGTCGTGTCACAATGGAGTCCTTGCTTTCTTCATATCAAAACGACTCCTTGACTGCATGTGGCCTTGCCTGTTTGTTCAATCATCTTCCATCATGTCACAATCGTCTCCTGAGTTTGAAAAAACCCCACTGTGTCACAGTGGCTCCTTGGTTCCATCAGGTTCACTTAGGCCACAGTGGAATCCTTGCCTTCGTCATGTCACAGTGCCTCCTTGGCTCCATGTGGCCTTTACCTCTGCATTCAGCCATCTTCCATCACGCTACCATAATCTCCTTGGCTTGAAAAAGCTCTACAGTGTCACCAGGGCTCCTTAATTCCATGGGGCCTTATCTGTTAGTTTAATCATCTTCCATCATATCACAATAACGCCTTGGTCTGAAAAAGCTCCACTGTGTAACAGTGGCTCCTTGGTTCCACGCGCCATGCGGTTCTGTCATGTCACAATGGAGTCCTAGCTTTTTTTGTGTCAAAAAGAATACTTGGCTCCATGTGGCCTTACCTCTGAGTTCAATCATCTGCCATCATGTCATAATAGTCTACTTGGATTGAAAAAGCTCTACAGAGTGTCACAATGGCTCCTTAATGCCATGTGCCCTTACCTGTTGGTTTAATCTTCTTCCATCATGGCACAATGGTCTTCTTGGTCTGAAAAAGCTCCAATGTGTCACAGTGGCCTCTTGGTTCCATGTGCCATGCGGTTCTGTTGTGTCACAATGGAATCCTTGGTTTCTTCGTGTCAAATCGACTCCTTGAATGTATGTGGCCTAACCTGTAGGTTCAATCGTCTTCCATCATGTCCCAATGGTCTCCTTGGACTGAAAAACCTGCACTGTGTCACTGTGGCACCTTGGTTCCATGTGGTTCAGTTAGGCCACAGTGGAATCCTTGCTTTCTTCATGTCACAATGCCTCCTTGGCTCCATGTGGCCTTACCTCTGAGTGCAATCATCTTCCATCATGTCACAATAATCTCCTTGGTTTGAGAAAGCTCCTGAGTGTCACCATGGCGCCATGATTCCATGTGACCTTACCTGTTGGTTCAATCATCTTCCACCATGTCACCATGGACTCCTTGGTTTCCAAAAGCTCCATTGTGTCACAGTGGCCCCTTGGTTCCATGCAGTTCTGTCATGTCACAATGGAATCCTTGCTTTCTTCATGTCACAATGGCCCTTGGCTCCATGTGGCCTTGCCTGTTGGTTTGAGCATCTTCAATCATGTCACAATGACTCCTTGGTCTCAAAAAGCTCCACTGTGTAACTCTGGCCCCTTGGTTCCACGCGCCATGCGGATCTGTCGTGTCACAATGGAGTCCTTGCTTTCTTTGTGTGAAAACGGCTGCTTGGCGCCATGTGGACTTACCTGTGTGTTCAATCATCTTCCACCATGTCACAATCGTCTCCTGAGTTTGAAAAAACCCCACTGTGTCACAGTGGCTCCTTGGTTCCATGTGGTTCAGTCAGGCCACAGTGGAATCCTTGCTTTCTTCATGTCAAAATGCCTCCTTGTCTCCATGTGGCCTTACCTCTGAGTGCAATCATCTTCCATCATGTCACAATAATCTCCTTGGTTTGAGAAAGCTCCAGAGTATCACCATAGCTCCTTGATTCCATGTGGCCTTACCTGTAGGTTCAATCATCTTCCATCATATCACAATGGTCTCCTTGGTTTCAAAAAGCACCACTGTGTCACAGTGGCCCCTTAGTTCCATGCGGTTCTGTTGTGTCACAATGGAATCCTTGTTTTCTTCGTGTCACAATGGCTCCCTGGCTGCATACGGCCTTACCCGTTGGTTTCATCATCTTCCAACATGTCACAATAAGTCCCTGGTCTGAAAAACCTCCACTGTGTCACAATGGATCCTTGGATCCATGTGTCCTTTCTCATGGGTTCAATCATCTTCCATCATGTCACAAAGGATTCCTCCGTTTATTGCCGTGGCCCCTTGCTTCCATGCAGTTCTGTATTCCAAAATGGAATCCTTAGATTCTTCGTGTCACAATGGCTCCTTGACACCATGTGGCCTTTCCGGTGAGTTTGAGCATCTTCCCTCATGTCATAATAACTCCTTGGTCTGAAAAAGCTCCACTGTGTCACAGTGGCCCCTTTGGTTCCATGCGCCACGCGGTTCTGTCGCGTCACATAGGAGTCCTTGCATTCTTCGTGTCAAAACGACTCCTTGGCTGCATGTGGCCTTACCTGTGAGTTCAATCATCTTCCATCATGTCCCAATTGACTCCTTGGTCTGAAAAAGCTCCACTGTGTCACAGTGGCTCCTTGGTTCCATGTGGTTCTGTTAGACCACAATGGAATCCTTGCTTTCTTCATGTCACAATGACTCCTTGGCTCCATGTGGCCTTACCTCTGAGTTCAATCATCTGACATCATGTCATAATTGCCTCCTTGGTTTGAAAAAGCTCTACAGTGTCACCATGGCTCCTCCGTTCCATGTGGCCTTACCTGTTGGTTCAATCATCTTCCATCATATCACAATAACTCCTTAGTCTGAAAAAGCTCCAATGTGTCACAGTGACCACTTGGTTCCATGCGCCATGTGGTTCTGTTGTGTCACAACGAGTCCTTGCTTTCTTCATATCAAATCGACTCCTTGAATGTATGTGGCCTAACCTGTAGGTTCAATCGTCTTCCATCATGTCCCAATGGTCTCCTTGGACTGAAAAACCTCCACTGTGTCACTGTGGCTCCTTGGTTCCATGTGGTTCAGTTAGGCCACAGTGGAATCCTTGCTTTCTTCATGTCACAATGCCTCCTTGGCTCCATGTGGCCTTACCTCTGAGTGCAATCATCTTCCATCATGTCACAATAATCTCCTTGGTTTGAGAAAGCTCGAGAGTATCACCATAGCTCCTTGTTTCCATGTGGCCTTACCTGTAGGTTCAATCATCTTCCATCATATCACAATGGCCTCCTTGGTTTCAAAAAGCACCACTGTGTCACAGTGGCCCCTTAGTTCCATGCGGTTCTGTTGTGTCACAATGGAATCCTTGTTTTCTTCGTGTCACAATGGCTCCCTGGCTGCATACGGCCTTACCCGTTGGTTTCATCATCTTCCAACATGTCACAATAAGTCCCTGGTCTGAAAAACCTCCACTGTGTCACAATGGATCCTTGGATCCATGTGTCCTTTCTCATGGGTTCAATCATCTTCCATCATGTCACAAAGGATTCCTCCGTTTATTGCCGTGGCCCCTTGCTTCCATGCAGTTCTGTATTCCAAAATGGAATCCTTAGATTCTTCGTGTCACAATGGCTCCTTGACACCATGTGGCCTTTCCGGTGAGTTTGAGCATCTTCCCTCATGTCATAATAACTCCTTGGTCTGAAAAAGCTCCACTGTGTCACAGTGGCCCCTTTGGTTCCATGCGCCACGCGGTTCTGTCGTGTCACATAGGAGTCCTTGCATTCTTCGTGTCAAAACGACTCCTTGGCTGCATGTGGCCTTACCTGTGAGTTCAATCATCTTCCATCATGTCCCAATTGACTCCTTGGTCTGAAAAAGCTCCACTGTGTCACAGTGGCTCCTTGGTTCCATGTGGTTCTGTTAGACCACAATGGAATCCTTGCTTTCTTCATGTCACAATGCCTCCTTGGCTCCATGTGGCCTTACCTCTGAGTTCAATCATCTGACATCATGTCATAATTGCCTCCTTGGATTGAAAAAGCTCTACAGTGTCACCATGGCGCCATGATTCCATGTGGCCTTACCTGTTGGTTCAATCATCTTCCATCATATCACAATAACTCCTTAGTCTGAATAAGCTCCAATGTGTCACAGTGACCACTTGGTTCCATGCGCCACGCGGTTCTGTCGTGTCACCTAGGAGTCCTTGCATTCTTCGTGTCAAAACGACTCCTTGGCTGCATGTGGCCTAACCTGTGAGTTCAATCATCTTCCATCATATCACAATAACTCCTTGGTCTGAAAAAGCTCCACTGTGTAACATTGGTCCCTTTGTTCCACGCGCCATGCAGTTCTGTCGTGTCACAATGGAGTCCTTGCTTTCTTTGTGTGAAAAAGAATACTTGGCTCCATGTGGCCTTACCTCTGAGTTCAATCATCTTCCATCATGACACAAAAATCTCCTGAGTTTGAGAAAGCTACAGAGTGTCACCATGGCGCCATGATTCCTTGTGGCCTTACCTGTTGGTTCAATCATCTTCCACCATGTCACAATGGTCTCCTTGGTTTCCAAAAGCTCCATTGTGTCACAGTGGCCCCTTGGTTCCATGCAGTTCTGTCACGTGACAATGTTAACCGTGCTTTCTTCTTGTCACAATGGCCCTTGGCTCCATGTGGCCTTGCCAGTTGGTTTCAGCATCTTCCATCATGTCACAATGACTCCTTGGTCTCAAAAAGCTCCACTGTGTAACTGTGGCCCCTTGGTTCCACGCGCCATGCGGATCTGTCGTGTCACAATGGAATCCTTGCTTTCTTTGTGTGAGAACGGCTGCTTGGCTTCAAGTGGCCTTACCTGTGTGTTCAATCACTTCCATTGTGTCGCAATGGTCTCCTTGGCCTTAAAAAGCTCCACTGTGTCACAGTGACTCCTTGGTTCGATGTGGTTCTATTAGGCACCACTGGAATCCTTGCTTTCTTCATGTCACAATGCCTCCTTGTCTCCATGTGGCCTAACCTGTGAGTTCAATCATCTTCCATCATGTCACAATCGTCTCCTGAGTTTGAAAAAACTCCCCTGTGTCACAGTGGCTCCTTGGTTCCATGTGGTTCAGTCAGGCCACAGTGGAATCCTTGCCTTCGTCATGTCACAATGCCTCCTTGTCTCCATGTGGCCTTACCTCTGAGTTCAATCATCTTCCATCATGTCACAAAAATCTCCTTGGTTTGAGAAAGCTCCAGAGTGTCACCATGGCGCCATGATTCCATGTGGCCTTACCTGCTGGTTCAATCATCTTCCACCATGTCACAATGGTCTCCTTGGTTTCCAAAAGCTCCATTGTGTCACAGTGGCCTCTTGGTTCCATGCAGTTCTGTCATGTCACAATGGAATCCTTGCTTTCTTCATGTCACAATGGCCCTTGGCTCCATGTGGCCTTGCCTGTTGGTTTCAGCATCTTCCATCATGTCACAATGACTCCTTGGTCTCAAAAAGCTCCACTGTGTAACTGTGGCCCCTTGGTTCCACGCGCCATGCAGTTCTGTCGTGTCACAATGGAGTCCTTGCTTTCTTTGTGTGAAAACGGCTACTTGGCTCCATGTGGCCTTACCTGTGTGTTCAATCATCTTCCATCATGTCACAATCGTCTCCTGAGTTTGAAAAAACTCCACTGTGTCACAGTGGCTCCTTGGTTCCATCAGGTTCACTTAGGCCACAGTGGAATCCTTGCTTTCGTCATGTCAAAGTGCCTCCTTGGCTCCATGTGGCCTTTACCTCTGCATTCAGCCATCTTCCATCACGCTACCATAATCTCCTTGGATTGAAATAGCTCTAGAGTGTCACCAGGGCTCCTTAATTCCATGGGGCCTTATCTGTTAGTTTAATCATCTTCCATCATATCACAATAACTCCTTGGTCTGAAAAAGCTCCACTGTGTAACAGTGGCCCCTTGGTTCCACGCGCCATGCGGTTCTGTCATGTCTCAAATGAGTCCTTGTTTTTTTCGTGTCAAAAAGAATACTTGGCTCCATGTGGCCTTACCTGTGAGTACAATCATCTTCCATCATGTCACAATTGACTCCTTGGACTGGAAAAGCTCCATTGTGTCCCAGTGGCTCCTTGGTTCCATGTGGTTCTGTTAGGCCACAGTGGAATCCTTGCTTTCTTCATGTCACAATGACTCCTTGGCTCCATGTGGCCTTACCTCTGAGTTCAATCATCTGACATCATGTCATAATTGCCTCCTTGGATTGAAATAGCTCTACAGTGTCACCATGGCTCCTCCGTTCCATGTGGCCTTACCTGTTGGTTCAATCATGTTCCATCATGTCACAATAACTCCTTAGTCTGAAAAAGCTCCAATGTGTCACAGTGGCCACTTGGTTCCATGCTCCATGTGGTTCTGTTGTGTCACAACGAGTCCTTGCTTTCTTCATATCAAATCGACTCCTTGAATGTATGTGGCCTAACCTGTGAGTTCAATCGTCTTCCATCATGTCCCAATGGTCTCCTTGGACTGAAAAACCTCCACTGTGTCACTGTGGCTCCTTGGTTCCATGTGGTTCAGTTAGGCCACAGTGGAATCCTTGCTTTCTTCATGTCACAATGCCTCCTTGGCTCCATGTGGCCTTACCTCTGAGTGCAATCATCTTCCATCATGTCACAATAATCTCCTTGGTTTGAGAAAGCTCCAGAGTATTACCATAGCTCCTTGATTCCATGTGGCCTTACCTGTAGGTTCAATCATCTTCCATCATATCACAATGGTCTCCTTGGTTTCAAAAAGCACCACTGTGTCACAGTGGCCCCTTAGTTCCATTCGGTTCTGCTGTGTCACAATGGAATCCTTGCTTTCTTCGTGTCACAATGGCTCCCTGGCTGCATACGGCCTTACCCGTTGGTTTCATCATCTTCCAACATGTCACAATAAGTCCCTGGTCTGAAAAACCTCCACTGTGTCACAATGGATCCTTGGATCCATGTGTCCTTTCTCATGGGTTCAATCATCTTCCATCATGTCACAAAGGATTCCTCCGTTTATTGCCGTGGCCCCTTGCTTCCATGCAGTTCTGTATTCCAAAATGGAATCCTTAGATTCTTCGTGTCACAATGGCTCCTTGACGCCATATGGCCTTTCCGGTGAGTTTGAGCATCTTCCCTCATGTCATAATAACTCCTTGGTCTGAAAAAGCTCCACTGTGTCACAGTGGCCCCTTTGGTTCCATGCGCCACGCGGTTCTGTCGTGTCACATAGGAGTCCTTGCATTCTTCGTGTCAAAACGACTCCTTGGCTGCATGTGGCCTTACCTGTGAGTTCAATCATCTTCCATCATGTCCCAATTGACTCCTTGGTCTGAAAAAGCTCCACTGTGTCACAGTGGCTCCTTGGTTCCATGTGGTTCTGTTAGACCACAATGGAATCCTTGCTTTCTTCATGTCACAATGACTCCTTGGCTCCATGTGGCCTTACCTCTGAGTTCAATCATCTGCCATCATGACACAATAGTCTCCTTGGATTGAAAAAGCTCTACAGTGTCACCATGGCGCCATGATTCCATGTGGCCTTACCTGTTGGTTTAATCATCTTCCATCATGCCACAATAACTCCTTAGTCTGAATAAGCTCCAATGTGTCACAGTGGCCTCTTGGTTCCATGCGCCATGTGGTTCTGTTGTGTCACAATGGAGTCTTTGCTTTCTTCATATCAAATCGACTCCTTGAATGTATGTGGCCTTACCTCTGTGTTCAATCATCTTCCATCACGTCACAATGGTCCGCGCCATGCGGATCTGTCGTGTCACAATGGAATCCTTGCTTTCTTTGTGTGAGAACGGCTGCTGGGCTTCAAGTGGCCTTACCTGTGTGTTCAATCAATTCCATTGTGTCGCAATGGTCTCCTTGGCCTTAAAAAGCTCCACTGTGTCACAGTGACTCCTTGGTTCGATGTGGTTCAGTTAGGCCACAGTGGAATCCTTGCTTTCTTCATGTCACAATGCCTCCTTGTCTCCATGTGGCCTTACCTCTGAGTTCAATCATCTGCCATCATGTCATAAGAGTCTCCTTGGATTGCAAAGCTCTACAGTGTCACCATGGCTCCTCATTTTAATGTGGCCTTACCTGTGAGTTCAATCATCTTCCATCATGTCACAATCGTCTCCTGAGTTTGAAAAAACTCCCCTGTGTCACAGTGGCTCCCTGGTTCCATGTGGTTCAGTCAGGCCACAGTGGAATCCTTGCCTTCGTCATGTCACAATGCCTCCTTGGCTCCATGTGGCCTTACCTCTGAGTGCAATCATCTTCCATCATGTCACAATAATCTCCTTGGTTTGAGAAAGCTCCAGAGTGTCACCATGGCGCCATGATTCCATGTGACCTTACCTGTTGGTTCAATCATCTTCCACCATGTCACCATGGACTCCTTGGTTTCCAAAAGCTCCATTGTGTCACAGTGGCCCCTTGGTTCCATGCAGTTCTGTCATGTCACAATGGAATCCTTGCTTTCTTCATGTCACAATGGCCCTTGGCTCCATGTGGCCTTGCCTGTTGGTTTGAGCATCTTCAATCATGTCACAATGACTCCTTGGTCTCAAAAAGCTCCACTGTGTAACTGTGGCCCCTTGGTTCCACGCGCCATGCGGATCTGTCGTGTCACATAGGAGTCCTTGCTTTCTTTGTGTGAAAACGGCTGCTTGGCGCCATGTGGACTTACCTGTGTGTTCAATCATCTTCCACCATGTCACAATCGTCTCCTGAGTTTGAAAAAACCCCACTGTGTCACAGTGGCTCCTTGGTTCCATGTGGTTCTGTTAGGCCACAGTGGAATCCTTGCTTTCTTCATGTCAAAATGCCTCCTTGTCTCCATGTGGCCTTACCTCTGAGTGCAATCATCTTCCATCGTGTCACAATAATCTCCTTGGTTTGAGAAAGCTCCAGAGTATCACCATAGCTCCTTGATTCCATGTGGCCTTACCTGTAGGTTCAATCATCTTCCATCATATCACAATGGTCTCCTTGGTTTCAAAAAGCACCACTGTGTCACAGTGGCCCCTTAGTTCCATGCGGTTCTGTTGTGTCACAATGGAATCCTTGCTTTCTTCGTGTCACAATGGCTCCCTGGCTGCATACGGCCTTACCCGTTGGTTTCATCATCTTCCAACATGTCACAATAAGTCCCTGGTCTGAAAAACCTCCACTGTGTCACAATGGATCCTTGGATCCATGTGTCCTTTCTCATGGGTTCAATCATCTTCCATCATGTCACAAAGGATTCCTCCGTTTATTGCCGTGGCCCCTTGCTTCCATGCAGTTCTGTATTCCAAAAAGGAATCCTTAGATTCTTCGTGTCACAATGGCTCCTTGACGCCATATGGCCTTTCCGGTGAGTTTGAGAATCTTCCCTCATGTCATAATAACTCCTTGGTCTGAAGAAGCTCCACTGTGTGACAGTGGCCCCTTTGGTTCCATGCGCCACGCGGTTCTGTCGCGTCACATAGGAGTCCTTGCATTCTTCGCGTCAAAACGACTCCTTGGCTGCATGTGGCCTTACCTGTGAGTTCAATCATCTTCCATCATGTCCCAATTGACTCCTTGGTCTGAAAAAGCTCCACTGTGTCACAGTGGCTCCTTGGTTCCATGTGGTTCTGTTAGACCACAATGGAATCCTTGCTTTCTTCATGTCACAATGCCTCCTTGGCTCCATGTGGCCTTACCTCTGAGTTCAATCATCTGACATCATGTCATAATTGCCTCCTTGGATTGAAATAGCTCTACAGTGTCACCATGGCGCCATGATTCCATGTGGCCTTACCTGTTGGTTCAATCATCTTCCATCATATCACAATAACTCCTTAGTCTGAAAAAGCTCCAATGTGTCACAGTGACCACTTGGTTCCATGCGCCATGTGGTTCTGTTGTGTCACAACGAGTCCTTGCTTTCTTCGTGTCAAATCGACTCCTTGAATGTATGTGGCCTAACCTGTGAGTTCAATCGTCTTCCATCATGTCCCAATGGTCTCCTTGGACTGAAAAACCTGCACTGTGTCACTGTGGCACCTTGGTTCCATGTGGTTCAGTTAGGCCACAGTGGAATCCTTGCTTTCTTCATGTCACAATGCCTCCTTGGCTCCATGTGGCCTTACCTCTGAGTGCAATCATCTTCCATCATGTCACAATAATCTCCTTGGTTTGAGAAAGCTCCAGAGTGTCACCATGGCGCCATGATTCCATGTGGCCTTACCTGTTGGTTCAATCATCTTCCACCATGTCACCATGGACTCCTTGGTTTCCAAAAGCTCCATTGTGTCACAGTGGCCCCTTGGTTCCATGCAGTTCTGTCATGTCACAATGGAATCCTTGCTTTCTTCATGTCACAATGGCCCTTGGCTCCATGTGGCCTTGCCGGTTGGTTTCAGCATCTTCAATCATGTCACAATGACTCCTTGGTCTCAAAAAGCTCCACTGTGTAACTCTGGCCCCTTGGTTCCACGCGCCATGCGGATCTGTCGTGTCACATAGGAGTCCTTGCTTTCTTTGTGTGAAAACGGCTGCTTGGCGCCATGTGGACTTACCTGTGTGTTCAATCATCTTCCACCATGTCACAATCGTCTCCTGAGTTTGAAAAAACCCCACTGTGTCACAGTGGCTCCTTGATTCCATCAGGTTCACTTAGGCCACAGTGGAATCCTTGCTTTCTTCATGTCAAAGTGCCTCCTTGTCTCCATGTGGCCCTACCTCTGAGTGCAATCATCTTCCATCATGTCACAATAATCTCCTTGGTTTGAGAAAGCTCCAGAGTATCACCATAGCTCCTTGATTCCATGTGGCCTTACCTGTAGGTTCAATCATCTTCCATCATATCACAATGGTCTCCTTGGTTTCAAAAAGCACCACTGTGTCACAGTGGCCCCTTAGTTCCATGCGGTTCTGTTGTGTCACAATGGAATCCTTGCTTTCTTCGTGTCACAATGGCTCCCTGGCTGCATACGGCCTTACCCGTTGGTTTCATCATCTTCCAACATGTCACAATAAGTCCCTGGTCTGAAAAACCTCCACTGTGTCACAATGGATCCTTGGCTCCATGTGTCCTTTCTCATGGGTTCAATCATCTTCCATCATGTCACAAAGGATTCCTCCGTTTATTGCCGTGGCCCCTTGCTTCCATGCAGTTCTGTATTCCAAAATGGAATCCTTAGATTCTTCGTGTCACAATGGCTCCTTGACACCATGTGGCCTTTCCGGTGAGTTTGAGCATCTTCCCTCATGTCATAATAACTCCTTGGTCTGAAAAAGCTCCACTGTGTGACAGTGGCCCCTTTGGTTCCATGCGCCACGCGGTTCTGTCGCGTCACATAGGAGTCCTTGCATTCTTCGTGTCAAAACGACTCCTTGGCTGCATGTGGCCTTACCTGTGAGTTCAATCATCTTCCATCATGTCCCAATTGACTCCTTGGTCTGAAAAAGCTCCACTGTGTCACAGTGGCTCCTTGGTTCCATGTGGTTCTGTTAGACCACAATGGAATCCTTGCTTTCTTCATGTCACAATGACTCCTTGGCTCCATGTGGCCTTACCTCTGAGTTCAATCATCTGACATCATGTCATAATTGCCTCCTTGGATTGAAAAAGCTCTACAGTGTCACCATGGCTCCTCCGTTCCATGTGGCCTTACCTGTTGGTTCAATCATCTTCCATCATATCACAATAACTCCTTAGTCTGAATAAGCTCCAATGTGTCACAGTGACCACTTGGTTCCATGCGCCATGTGGTTCTGTTGTGTCACAACGAGTCCTTGCTTTCTTCATATCAAATCGACTCCTTGAATGTATGTGGCCTAACCTGTAGGTTCAATCGTCTTCCATCATGTCCCAATGGTCTCCTTGGACTGAAAAACCTCCACTGTGTCACTGTGGCTCCTCGGTTCCATGTGGTTCAGTTAGGCCACAGTGGAATCCTTGCTTTCTTCATGTCACAATGCCTCCTTGGCTCCATGTGGCCTTACCTCTGAGTGCAATCATCTTCCATCATGTCACAATAATCTCCTTGGTTTGAGAAAGCTCCAGAGTGTCACCATGGCGCCATGATTCCTTGTGGCCTTACCTGTTGGTTCAATCATCTTCCACCATGTCACAATGGTCTCCTTGGTTTCCAAAAGCTCCATTGTGTCACAGTGGCCCCTTGGTTCCATGCAGTTCTGTCATGCCACAATGGAATCCTTGCTTTCTTCATGTCACAATGGCCCTTGGCTCCATGTGGCCTTGCCTGTTGGTTTCAGCATCTTCCATCATGTCACAATGACTCCTTGGTCTCAAAAAGCTCCACTGTGTAACTGTGGCCCCTTGGTTCCATGCACCATGCGGATCTGTCGTGTCACATAGGAGTCCTTGCTTTCTTTGTGTGAAAAAGAATACTTGGCTTCATGCGGCCTTACCTGTGTGTTCAATCATCTTCCATCATGTCACAATCGTCTCCGGAGTTTGAAAAAATCCCACTGTGTCACAGTGGCTCCTTGGTTCCATCAGGTTCACTTAGGCCACAGTGGAATCCTTGCTTTCGTCATGTCAAAGTGCCTCCTTGGCTCCATGTGGCCTTTACCTCTGCATTCAGCCATCTTCCATCACGCTACCATAATCTCCTTGGCTTGAAAAAGCTCTACAGTGTCACCAGGGTTCCTTAATTCCATGGGGCCTTATCTATTAGTTTAATCATCTTCCATCATATCACAATAACTCCTTGGTCTGAAAAAGCTCCACTGTGTAACAGTGGCCCCTTGGTTCCACGCGCCATGCGGTTCTGTCATGTCACAATGGAGTCCTTGCTTTTTTCGTGTCAAAAAGAATACTTGGCTCCATGTGGCCTTACCTGTGAGTACAATCATCTTCCATCATGTCACAATCATCTCCTTGGACTGAAAAAGCTCCACTGTGTCCCAGTGGCTCCTTGGTTCCATGTGGTTCTGTTAGGCCACAGTGGAATCCTTGCTTTCTTCATGTCAAAGTGCCTCCTTGGCTCCATTTGGCTATACCTCTGAGTGCAATCATCTTCCATCATGTCACAATAATCTCCTTGGTTTGAGAAAGCTCCAGAATATCACCATAGCTCCTTGATTCCTTGTGGCCTTACCTGTTGGTTCAATCATCTTCCATCATATCACAATGGCCTCCTTGGTTTCAAAAAGCACCACTGTGTCACAGTGGCCCCTTAGTTCCATGCGGATCTGTTGTGTCACAATGGATTCCTTGCTTTCTTCGTGTCACAATGGCTCCCTGGCTGCATACGGCCTTACCCGTTGGTTTCATCATCTTCCAACATGTCACAATAAGTCCCTGGTCTGAAAACCCTCCACTGTGTCACAATGTTCCTTGGATCCATGTGTCCTTTCTCATGGGTTCAATCATCTTCCATCATGTCACAAAGGATTCCTCCGTTTATTGCCGTGGCCCCTTGCTTCC
The DNA here is from genome assembly GCF_031753505.1 of Anomalospiza imberbis. NCBI lineage: Eukaryota > Metazoa > Chordata > Aves > Passeriformes > Viduidae > Anomalospiza > Anomalospiza imberbis. The sequence continues at coordinate 14,175 of NW_027100118.1, forward strand.
ATGCAGTTCTGTATTCCAAAATGGAATCCTTAGATTCTTCGTGTCACAATGGCTCCTTGACGCCATATGGCCTTTCCGGTGAGTTTGAGCATCTTCCCTCATGTCATAATAACTCCTTGGTCTGAAAAAGCTCCACTGTGTGACAGTGGCCCCTTTGGTTCCATGCGCCACGCGGTTCTGTCGTGTCACATAGGAGTCCTTGCATTCTTCGTGTCAAAACGACTTGTGTCATGATGGAAGATGATTAAACCAACAGGTAAGGCCGTATGCAGCCAGGGAGCCATTGTGACATGAAGAAAGCAATGTTTCCATTTTGGCCTAACAGAACCACATGGAACCAAGGAGCCATTGTGACATGATGGAAGATTATTGAACTCACAGGTAAGGCCTCAGGGAATGAAGGAGCCCTGGTGACACTGTAGTGCTTTTTCAAGCCAAGGAGGTTATGGTGACGTGATGGAAGATGTCATGTGTCACAGTGGCTCCTTGGTTCCATGTGGTTCAGTCAGGCCACAGTGGAATCCTTGCCTTCGTCATGTCACAATGCCTCCTTGGCTCCATGTGGCCTTACCTGTTGGTTTATTCTTCTTCCATCATGTCATATTGGTCTCCTTGGACTGAAAAAGCTCCAATGTGTCACAGTGGCCTCTTGGTTCCATGCGCCATGCGGTTCTGTCGTGTCACAATGGAGTCCTTGCTTTCTTCATATCAAAACGACTCCTTGACTGCATGTGGCCTTGCCTGTTTGTTCAATCATCTGCCATCATGTCACAATCGTCTCCTGAGTTTGAAAAAACTCCCCTGTGTCACAGTGGCTCCTTGGTTCCATGTGGTTCAGTCAGGCCACAGTGGAATCCTTGCCTTCGTCATGTCACAATGCCTCCTTGGCTCAATGTGGCCTTACCTCTGAGTTCAATCATCTTGCATCACGTCACCATAATCTCCTTGGCTTGAAAAAAGCTCTACAGTGTCACCAGGGCTCCTTCATTCCATGGGGCCTTACCTGTTGGTTCAATCATCTTCCATCATGTCACAATGGTCTCCTTGGTCTGAAAAAGTTCCACTGTGTCACAGCAGCCGGCCCCTTGGTTTCAAGTGGTTCAGTTAGGCCACAATGGAATCCTTGCTTTCTTCATGTCACAATGCCTCCTTGGCTCCATGTGGCCTTACCTCTGAGTTCAATCATCTGACATCATGTCATAATAGTCTCCTTGGATTGAAAAAGCTCCATCATGAGTGTCACCATGGCTCCTCCGTTCCATGTGGCCTTACCTGTTGGTTCAATCATCTTCCATCATATCACAATAACTCCTTAGTCTGAATAAGCTCCAATGTGTCACAGTGGCCACTTGGTTCCATGCGCCATGTGGTTCTGTTGTGTCACAACGAGTCCTTGCTTTCTTCATATCAAATCGACTCCTTGAATGTATGTGGCCTAACCTGTAGGTTCAATCATCTTCCATCACGTCACAATGGTCTCCTTGGTCTGAAAAAGCTCCACTGTGTCACAGTGGCTCCTTGGTTCCATGTGGTTCAGTCAGGCCACAGTGGAATCCTTGCTTTCTTCATGTCACAATGCCTCCTTGTCTCCATGTGGCCTTACCTCTGAGTTCAATCATCTTCCATCATGTCACAATAATCTCCTTGGTTTGAGAAAGTTACAGAGTGTCACCATGGCGCCATGATTCCATGTGGCCTTACCTGATGGTTCAATCATCTTCCACCATGTCACAATGGTTTCCTTGGCTTCCAAAAGCTTCATTGTGTCACAGTGGCCCCTTGGTTCCATGCAGTTCTGTCACGTGACAATGTTAACCGTGCTTTCTTCTTGTCACAATGGCCCTTAGCTCCATGTGGCCTTGCCTGTTGGTTTCAGCATCTTCCATCATGTCACAATGGCTCCTTGGTCTCAAAAAGCTCCACTGTGTAACTGTGGCCCCTTGGTTCCATGCGCCATGCGGATCTGTCGTGTCACAAATGAATCCAGAGGTAAAGGACACATGGAGACAAGGAGTTATTGTGACTTTAAGAAAGTAAGGATTCCATTGTGGCCTAACTGAACCACATGGAACCAAGGAGCCACTGTGACACAGTGGAGCTTTTTCAGACCAAGGAGACCATTGTGACATGATGGAAGATGATTGAACCAACAGGTGAGGCCATAGGGAATGAAGAAGCCATGGTGACACTGTGGAGCTTTTTCCAAACCAAGGAGATTATTGCGACATGATGGAAGATGATTGAACCCAGAGGCAAGGCCGCATGGATCGGAGGAGCCATTGTGACACAATAGAGCTTTTTGAAACCAAGGAGACCATTTTGACATGATGGAAGAGGATTGAACTAACAGGTAAGGACACATGGAATGAAGGAGCCATGGTTACACTGTTAGAGCTTTTTCAATCCAAGGAGATTATTATGACATGATGGAAGATGATTGAACGCAGAGGTAAGGCCGCATGGAGCCAAGGATGCATTGTGACATGAAGAAAGCAAGGATTTCATTGGTGCCTTAACAGAACCGCATGGAGCCAAGGATCCATTGTGACACAGTGGAGCTTTTTCAGACCAGGGACTTATTGTGACATGATGGAAGATGATTGAACCAACAGGTAAGGCCGCATGGAGCCAAGGAGCCATTGTGACACGAAGAAAGCAAGGTTTCCATTGTGACACAACAGAAACGCATGGAACTTAGAGGCCACTGTGACACCGTGGAGCTTTTGAAGCCAAGGAGGCCATTGTGACATGATGGAAGATGAATGAACCCATGCGTAAGGCCACATGGAGCCGAGGAGGCGTTGTGACATGAAGAAAGCAAGGATTCCAGTGGTGGTCTAACATTACCACATGGAATCAAGGGGCCACTGTGAAACAGTGGAGCTTTTTCAGACGAAGGAGGCCATTGTGACATGATGGAAGATGAATCAAACTCACAGGTAAGGCCATATGGTGCCATGGAGCCATTCTGAACGAAGGAAGCAAGGATGCCATTGTGATACGACAGAACCGCATGGAACTAAGGGGCCACTGTGACACAATGGTGCTTTTTGAAACCTAGGAGACCATTGTGACATGGTGGAAGATGATTGAACCAGCAGGTAAGGCCAAATGGAGCCAAGGAGGCATTGTGACACGAAGAAACCAAGGTTTCCATTGTGGCCTAACAGAACCACATTGAAACAAGGGGCCACTGTGACACACTGGAACTTTTTCATACAAAGGAGACCATTGTGACATGATGGAAGATGATCAAACTCACAGGTAAGGCCATATGTTTCCCAGGAGCCATTGTGACATGAAGAAAGCAAGGATTCCTAACAGAACCACATGGAACCAAGGGGCCATTGCGACACAGTGCAGCTTTTTCAGACCAAGTAGTTATTGTGACATGATGGAAGATGATTTAACCAACAGGTAAGGCTGCATGGAGCCAAGCAGCCATTGTGATATGAAGAAAGGAAGTTTTCCCTTGTGACACAACAGAACCGCATGGAACTAAGGGGCCACTGCTCCAACACAAGGTTGCAGCAATTTCCAGAGTTTTTTACCATACACACACACACACACACGCACGCACACACAATTCTCCCTCCCCTCCTGCCCTGCAAATACGATGAGGGGATGCAGCACCACTGCTGCAGCTGAGCCTGTGCAGCTGCACTGCAGGAAGGGAGGGCCCGTCCGGGCCCAACCCTCCTCGGTGTTCATCTCAGCACTTCTCCCCACCTGGCCCATCTCCTTCTTTAGCTTTCTATCTCCCTAGTTCACATTTACTATTAAATAATGTCTGTGCTATTGACTCTGGCATATGGTCTTTCTTGCCTCTTAATTCATGCAGAGGCTTCTCTTAATCATCAAATCTTTACTCCATCATTATCCACACTGGAGTTAGGAAAAGCTGCACATTTATACCTTCATTGAGATCCAAGGGTCACTAGTGCTTCAGCCTCCCAAATTCTCTTCACATCTTTTTTGACATGGTAGTCTTCAGCACATGAGTGCTGTCATTGTAGAACTCAGAAATTTGTGTCTTTCTTGAACCTAAAGGGTGCAGGGGAAATGGAGCCGACATTTGGAGACAGGCAGGAAGTAGAATGGGATGTCAAAGCCAGCACCCAGGAAGAAGAGGGGCCACCAGGTGCTGGCTGTAGGTAACTGAGCTACTGCTCAGTCCTCTGCTTCTTGCTCATGGCAGGACTGGTCAAGCCAGAAGCCCAAGGCCGTTTCTACAACAATAACAAAACAATTCATTAATCTCTGACCCGGATCAGGTTTTGCTCCCATTCTAAAAAAGCAGGATTTGTGAACTGGCAAAGGTTGAAAACCCATGTTTTTTAAATAAAAATATCTGTCAAACATGGAAGATCTCCAGGTAAATATCGGCTCTATTGCATTCCTAGTTTCTCATCTTAGCACATAGCAAGTCCTTCTCCAAGTCTACTGCTAAAAGGTTTTGGGAGGTAGACACTCCCTTCAGCAGCTCCAGCAAAGCCTCCCCCAAAGGGGAGGTCCAGTAAGTTTTATCTAGGTCCCAATTTCTGCTTGCACACACCAGGAAAAGACTCAGCTTTTGCTGTCAAACACCCACATGATTTACTGAAGAGGCACCTGCCTGTTTTAGAGTCTCATGTGTTAAAAATGAGATTAGTGCTTCACTATTAGAACCCAGGAGTACAGGGTGTGATGGTTGGTTGTGAATTCTCATCAAGATTAACAAAGACAGCAGTCGCACGTCAAGAAACTCTTGTGCTTCTAGGTACAGTTGTCTTAAATCCAGCAAGAGTACAGGTTGTGATGGTTGGTTGTGATGGTTGGTTGTGAATTCTCATCAGGATGAACAAAGACAGCAGCCACATGTCAAGAAACTCTTGTGCTTTTAGGTGCAATTGTCTTAAATGCAGCAGGCTACCTGCTGTGCAGACTCAAAAGCTGTTGGCTAACAAGCCCTTACATTTGTACAAGAGAGTTTCACAAGAGGTCACCAACAAGCCCTCACTGTTGCTCAGTGCCCTTCAATCATCTTTCAGCTCCTCCCAAGGACCTTCTCAAAGCTGCTGACTCACAAGCCACAACACATAGCCACAAGCTCCCCACACCCCCAGCAAACTTCCCAACTGAGGATGGAGTAGAACAGGACAGCCGTGTGTGCCCTGGCAGAGTGAGGGAGGAGAGAAATAGAGGCAGAGGAAGGACTGAGGGAATATCACCATTCTGCAGATCCTGTGTTGGTGCAGCCACGTGGATAGTGCAGAGCTGGAGTCAGCAATGAGAGTGACAGAGAGACAGGGACAAGAGAGCAAGAGGGCCCCATCTGCCCCGCCCTGGTGCAGCCTCTTATGGACAGGAGATTTTTCCTGCAGAGCCACCCCTTTGAGGCCTTCTCCAGGGAATGGGTTGAGGGTGGGGACTGAGCTCAAGTCTTCACGCAGAGCAGAAATTTGGCTCAGGACAGTGCTGCTCCACCCCTGCAGGATCCTCTCATCACAGCCTTCCTGTCACAGCACTCAGAAAGTCTGAGGCAAAACACACTTAGACCTGGTCCTGCACATTCACACCACCGCTTTTATACCACCAACAAGTCTGCTGAAACTTCATACAGAGTACAGAATGTTAAAAATGCACAAAATACCTGAGCAGGTCTTGCTGGCGCATCTCTCTCAGAAGGCCCAGGAGATGTCGCTTGGCTGCTGCTGGTGGGGTTCTGAGATGGAGCTGTTTTTCTGTAAGGATGGTCCGATACTTCAAGTTACAAGGCCGAAATATCAACTGCCATAGTCCTTTCCTTGCAGACCTTCAGTGCCAGGACTCAAGGAAGCAGCATGAGGCTGAGTTGAGGGAGCTTTAGGCAGGATATCAGGAAAACATTTGTGCCCCAGAGGGTGCTTGAGCACTGCAACAGGCTCCCCAGGCCAGTGGCCACTGCAGCAAGGCTTCAGGAAGTGTTTGGACAGCACTCTTGGGCACCTGGTGTGATTCTTGTGGTGTCCTGTGCAGGGCCAGGGTCCTGGCAGGTCCCTGCTATCTCAGCATATTCTAAGAACCTAGGCTTCATTTCCCAGGGCTTTCTTCTGAAAAGGCTCTTTTCCTTCCCCAGAAGACTGAACTTACCTAGGAAGTATTAACTTCAAATTCGCTTGATCGATTTTACTGTAGCCAGGCCAATCAGTCTGAAGGGCTTGAAACAGATCTTCCTTCAGACTGAAGGAATTATCCTTTCCATTCAGGCCTGCAACCTACAGGCAGACATTTCAGAGAACAAATGTTCATTACACCTCTATGCAAACTACAGAAATCTAAATGGGCTACTTCAGTTGGGATGGCAAAACATGGCTCTCATTATATTGTGAATGTCTTCAGGGTGAAAAAATCCCTGCCACTGCCCTGGGCAAACACAGCAACAAACTTCACAGGTTCAGGGAATCAGTTCCTTAAAGCCACTGTAGGATCAACTGAAAGTGTATCCATGTTGAATTTGAGTCCTTTGACTAGGTTCCAAAATGCTTTTCCCTAGCTAAAGAGGAAATATTCCTATTTGATATATTAATGCTTGCATTATTCAGCACAAGCCTATGTGGATGGGGAATATTTAGAAAGGAAGGAAGGATCTACTGCATCTTTCAATGGGTGTGCATTGTATGAAAGCCTATGAGAAGGAAATCCCAGTGGAACTTAACTCAAAGGAGTATTGGAAAAGTCTCTAATTTAAACAGGTGAGGAAGCAGTAAAATGATGAACAGCAGAATAGCATGATGGAAGAGGTGCTGGCACAAGCTCCACGATCTCACCTCCTGAAGGATTTTGCCAAGGGAATCCTTGTCCTTTTGCCTGACTCCATCTCTCTGCAGCCGAGCAAGTAACTCTGGCTCCTTGTAATCCCTCAGAGCAAGTAAATGAATCACCCTGTCCCTGTAGGGTCGGCCGTAAACAGCAGCGCAACCACTCCAGTCGATGTCTGCAAGTCTCACAGGCATCATCCTCTTCTTCTCAGGCACAGGACCTGAATTGCTTTGCTGGGCTTCTCTGACTTCTGCTTTTCCTCCTGAAGTGAGGGAAAACCAGAAACAAATAGTTCAAATTGGAGGTTTGGAGAAGGCAAGCAAGTTGATTCAAAAGGATGTACCAAGACTTTTGAGCCTCTATTTGTTTGGCATTTACAGATCTCCAAGAATCCAAACAGTAAAGCATTAAAAAGAAACAGTCATTAAAAGCTGGTAAAGGAGTGATACTGGATGGGAAGTTTTTATGAAAAATTATTTTTATGCGTGATGCTTTTATATGATTTCCCCAGTTTGTAAGCTCAAGCATTGAGCTATATCTAGAATGACATGGACAGTGGGATTAAGTGCACCCTCAGCAGGTTTGCCAAACCCAGAGGCATGGGATGCCATCCGGAAGGACCAGGAAGTGGGGCCCTTGCAACCTCATCAGATTCAACAAGGCCAAGTGCAAAGTGCTGCATCTTTGGGGTTGGAGCATTCCCTGGCACCAAGACAGGCTTGGGGATGAAGGTGGGGAGGACTTGGAGGTGCCGGTGGAGGGGAGGTTAGATATGTCTAAAAAACCATACAGATATCCAGTAAAAAATGAAATGGAAGCATATCTAAAAGTGGTCCATCACTTTAATACCCTTTGCACTTGGACCATGTGACTCCTTTTCTGCTTGGGTCCTGCACTCTCTGCTCATCTCTTTGGCTTTGCTCATGGCAAGCGAATTCCAAAGGATGGTTTTTTCACTCTGTCTAACTCTGTTTTCTCACCTTTGGAGTTGGGAGTCTTCCCCTGCACCCTGACAGGCACTGGGATTCCCGAGGGAGTCTGAATTTTATCTTTCTCTTGTAGCTCATGGGTGGAGGTGGAAATGGAGCTGACACTTGGAGACAGGTTCAAAGGTGAGCAGGATGTGGAAGGCAGGTCCAAGGAAGAAGGAGAGCGGCCACCAGCTGCTGGCTGGATATCACTGGGCTCTTGGTCAATCCTCTGCTTCTTGGTCATCACAGGACTGATAAAGGCAGAAGCTAGAGGCTGTTTCTGCAAAGATGATCCCAATTAGTTTTGCTCTGAAAAAGCAGCATTTCTGACCTGGCAATGGTTGAACACACACCTTTCTTACCTAAAACGGCCTGTCATACAAGGAGGTGCTGCAGCTAAATATGTTCGCTATTTCATTCCTACTTTCTCACCTGAGTATTCAGCGAGTCCTCCTCCAACTCTGTAGCTAAATGGTTTTGGGAGAAAGACATTCCCTTCAGCACCTCTATCAAAGGCTTCCCAAAAATGAGGAGCTCAGGTTGGCTTTATCTTGCTCCCTATTTCTGCTTAGACACACCAGGAACACACTCAACTCTTGCTGTCACACACCCACATGATTCACTAAAGCAGCCCCAAGAAGCCGCTGGTGCGGTGCTGATCACAGCGTGTCCAGTGCAGAGATGATAACAACAGAGAGAAGCCCCAGTCTGGCTGCAGGTCTCACTCCTGCTGTTCTCCAGAGGAAACCCTAGGTCACAGCCTATTCCCTACCAAGCACATGCTGCTCCCACCCGTGCACATCAGCAGCTCAGAGCAGGACTGCCAGACACGGCTCTGTGCCAGCCTGCTGATAGAAATGCTGTGGGCATGGAGGTAGGACATAAGAGGATGCTGGGCACTGCAGCATTTCCTGCTCTGGCTGGGAAAAGAGCTAGGGAAAACCAGAGCTGTGTCCTCCCTCCTGTTTAAAGAGAATTCTTTTAAGGCATAGAAAATATACCTTTCATGCAGTGTTTTCCAAGATTCTTTCAAACCTTTTTCCTTGCCCTCTTGTACTGGCCATCTCTTGATTTTAAGCCCGACAAGTCCAAGGTATTCCCTGATGATTCAGAGTCCCCTCCTCACACATGGGATAGCCTGAATCAAAATGGGAGCCTAAATGCTGCTTAGGACAGAAAAACAAGTTTCCTACAAATGCCTCAGTACTGGAATTTGTCCTTATGCTAGACTTCCCTAAGATTTCTCTTCAAACAGTAGCACTGGCATTACCGTGCATGATTTAGGTACTAGAGCTGCCATATCGTCAAGAACCCTGCACAGACACAGCTAGGTACCAAAAACATGTCCACACCTTGTCCTTAGCAGAGTTTCCTACGCACCATAAGAAACAAGTCATGTGTGCAAGCTTGTGGCAGGCTTTGACATTGTAAGCATCTTGAAAAGTATACAGGAATCCCATTAGAAGTACACACTTCGGGTTTATATGATATAAAGACAACACTACTGCTTCATATCACAGCTTGGACACCAAGAGCAAGTGGGATAAAACATTATCTAGGGTAAAGAATGTTTAAAAATTCACAAAATACCTGAGCCGTTCTCGGTGGAGTATTTCTTTCAGAAGGTCCCAGAGACGGTGACTGGCTGGTGCTGGTGGCATTTGGAGATGGAGCTGTTTTTCTGTAAGGATGGTTCAACATTTCAGGTTACAAGGCAAAAATATCAGCAGTCATCGCTCTTTCCTCACAGCGAAAACAGACCTTAATTTCCCAGAGGGTTTTTTTGAAATGGCTGTTGTCCTGACTGAACTTACTGAAAAAGGGTCACCTCCAATGTCTTTCTATCTCTTTCACCGTAGCCAGGCCAATCAACCTGAATGTCTTTGAAGAAATGTTCCTTCAGACTGAAAGAATTCTCATTTGCATCCAGGCTGGCTACCTACGGGCAGACATTTAAAACGTTAATATTCACTACACCTAAAGGCAGACTACAGATGTAAAACTGGTAGTGCAAAGCTAAAGCAAAGCTGAAAAGAAAATCATGCACCAGTTTTCCAGGACTTTTGTTTGATGTGAAGAACAAAGCAGCTGTCATGTAAGAGGCAACAAGATTAAACAGCTGTGGTCCATTTGGGCTGTAGAAATTTGGATGTAAGTAAATGCCAAAGTGCTGCAAGCATGGAGGAAATGGACGCTATGAAAACCTCTCCCTGCACCAGGGATCCAGGTTTTTTGGTCTTTAACACAGCTTTGAGAATCAAGGTACACTATGCCAGAACTCTCAGTCTTCACCATTTGAAATACATGGAGAGGCCAGGTTTTTCCTTTCTGTTTTCATTTTCTTTTGAGTAGGACCTGGAAAACATCATCTCCATGAGCAAGTCCATATTTTTCCACCCTCAGGAGGACTCCTGCTGCCCTCTTGTTTCACCCAGCTACATTGCCATGGCAGAGCACAGCCTGGACCTGTAACGGGGCATGTTTTCATCATCCCATGAAGCACCACAGGATGCTGGCATTTGTCTCTGCAAACAGAACTGCTTTTCTTTCTCAAGTGTCTGCTCAGAGGAAACTACAGCTTCCTATGGAACTCTTACAGGAGATAACCTACCTAGAGCTACACTTCAACAGCTTAAAAGTAACAAAGATACCCAGAATCAGGAATTCACTTCTTAAAAGCAGAACTAAGGCGGTGTGGGAAGAGAAGGAAGGCTGTGAGTATAAGAGCTCAGCAAGTTCTCCCTACTGGTTTTTCATGTATAGCAAAAAATAACACCACCTCCCCATGAAGTTAAGAAAAATGTGAATAACCATTTTCAGGATGTAGTGCTGTTCACAAAGCCCTTTCAGAATGCAAACCAGTATCTTGAGGCAGTTCACACTGCAAACAAGAAACTACTCCTTCAAAATCTCCTTAAACATTAACAACAAGCAACAGAAAGGAGAATTTTCTTTCATCTCTTGCCCTCTAAGGAGCTGAGCTTTGAAATCTTACCATCGCTTTTTTCCTAGCTAAAAAGGAAATATTGCTACTTGATACGTTAATGCTTGCATAATTCAGCAACAGCCTACACTGACGGGGACTATTGAACAAGGAAGGAAACAGCCACTGCATCCTTCAGTCAATGTGAATTGGATGAATGGCTGTAATAAAGAAATACCAGTGGCACTCAAAGGACAACTGGAAAATTATGAGAAATAATAGATGCCAAGGAAGTTGAAGACTCAATCCACACAAGAGCAAAGAAACTCTGTGCTCAAAGTTGGGCCACCACCTTTCTCATGTAGGATTTGCCTGGAACACCTTTCCCTGGAAGGCAGCCCCCACAGACCCCAGTAGAAGCAAGTACCATTGAGAGGCCACCAAGTCCGTTCAAATGAAATACTGCCCTGTGCAGCTACCAAAATTCTCTCCTCTGAAACTTGTCCCAGGGTATTTTAAGGACCTCAGCTAAGTGTTTCACCCACTTGAGAGTTTCACCCTGTGAAGTTACTTCATCAAGCAGTTCAACAGTGCAAGGAAAAGAGGGAGGGTTCAAATAAGGCATGAGAAGCAACAACATTACAAAGAATTTATCACTGCCAGCTATTCTAGATAAAAAACAAGTTTTGAGGATTTCTTTCTTTTTGTCACATGGACTTGCAGTTGCGTGGAAATCGGGTAAAATTGATGGGAAAATATAAACAGGGAGCATTTCCTGAGCCTCTCATTAGATTCTAATTGAAACCTGAAGTAAGACTGCTAAGAGTTAGCATTGCAGGCAGCAGCTCCAGCATCTCACCTCCTGAAGGATCTTTCCAAGGGATTCCTTGTCCTTTTCCACAACTCCCACTCTCTCTAAGCAGGCAAGTAGCTTTGACTTTTTGTAATTCTTCAGAGCCAATAAATGAATCACCCTGTCTCTGATGGGTCGTTGAGAAACAGTACTGAAAGGTCTCTGGAAGAATTTTGCAGGGTTCGTGGGCATCGTTCTCTTTCTCTCGGGCACAAAATCTGGAGAGCTGTGTGGGGCTCTCCTGAGCTCTGGTATTTTCACTTCAGTAAAGAAAAAACAGAAAACGAATTGTCAAATGGGGAGTGGGAGGAAGCAAGGTAGTTGACTCAAAAGGATGTACCAAGACTGTTGAAACTCTATTTGTTCAGAATTTATAGATCAGTACGAATCCAGACAGTAAAGCATTAGGAAGGAACAGTCATTAAAAATGCCATGTAAAGGAGTGATACTGGAGGGGAGGTATTTATGAAAAACTCTTTATATGCATGGTGGTTTTCATTTGATTTCTCCTCTTTGTAAGCTCAAGCACTGAGCTATGTCAAGAATGATATGGACAGTGGGATTAAATGCACCTTTGGCAAGTTTGACAACTCCAGAGGCCTGGGATGCCATCCAGAGCGACATGGAGAACCTTGGCAAGTAGGGCCCTGGGAACCTCATCAGATTCAACAAGGCCAAGTGCAAAGTGCTGCATCTTTGGGGTTGGGACATGGCCTGTCCCTGCTGGGCAGGGATGCTGCAATGGGATGGGGCGGCTGGGATGAAGGTGGGGAGGACTTGGGGGTGCTGGTGGATGAGAGGCTGGGCATGAGCTGGCAACGTGTGCTGGCAGCCCAGAAAGGCAACTGTGTCCTGGGCTGCATCAGGTGAAGCGTGGCCAGCAGGTCAAGGGAGGGGATATGACGCAGCAGGCGCTGTTTTGAAACCAGGAACTCCTGCTTAGTGGCTGGTGGAGACTTCATGCGTATTGGTGAGAAATCCGGGAGCTTTGTCCCTGCCATCACACACACGGAGACTGACCTTTCTTGGGGATTCTTGGGGACAGAGCTGCACTTGCATATCCTTGTGGATCCCTTCCAACTCTGATTCTGATTCTCTGATTCTGTGACAAAGCCCAGTCCCTAACTGGTACTGCATGGAGCAGGTTGCAAAGGCACCCTCTACCCTACCAGCAACCAGACCTGTCTCACCTGAGTTTCTCTGTGCCAGCCTGAAGCCAAAGCGGCACCAAGTTCCACAATTGTCTCACTACTGCCAGTCCTCACACCCCAGTTACTGAATGTTAAATATTCCCTTAGGATCTGTGTAGACCACCACCAAGAATCACACAAATCATCATCCACATGTGAAACAGAACGTCCCCAGGGAGAAATCTGAAGTTTAGCTTTGTCTCTCCAGAAAGCCACCATGATGCTAGTTTAAAATGCTCTGCACTAGGCTAAGGCAGAGCAAGAGCTGCACTTGCAGTGGCAGGGAAGTCCCTGCAGGCAGGTGACTGCAGCCACAGCCAGGTGAGAGCCTGCTTTTCTCAGGGCAGCTGGCTGTACCTGGCTCAGCTCACTGCTGCAGGCAGCACCACTGAGTGCCTGTACGGGGAATGTGCACCTCGAGTCTGCCTGGAGCCAGGCTCCTTGGGGAAACAGCACTGAGAGCAGATTAATAACAAATGACATCACCCAAGCACGTTGTGCTTTGTGGGAAATGATGGAATCCATGGGGAAGATGACATCAGTATCTTCCTTTCCATTTCCTTCAAAAGAACCCAACACAGTGTTGTGGCAACACTCGCTTATCAACGACCAAGACAAAAAAATTAAATCAAGCAAAGTTTCCCATGCTGACCTTGTGAAATTCTCTACGCAACTTCCTCAAGGTCATTTTCTTTCAATTCCCAATTAAATTTAAAGGATAACGACAGTGCCTAGATACTCCAAAACCAAAAGCTTAGCTACCAAGGCAGTGAATTTAGGTGCATGGAGTGGTCCAAACCTTGACCTCAATGCTCCAAATTGCATCCCATCAAGCAGTATGGGAACAAGGAAGGACTGGCAGGCTTTCTCAGGGGAAAACAAACCAGTGGCTACATGCAGTGACAAGAGACTGCAAGGTTGACCTGAGGGCATACCACCTCCAGCCAAGATCTCTGAACACAAGAGATCCCCTGTCCCGAGAATATGCTGCAAAACTGAATTACCAAGTTGAAAGTCTTACAGATATTGAGCAAAATGTGAAAGGCAACCATACTTCTAAGTGGGTTATTCAATTGGACATTCTGCGCACTTCCATTGTGCAATGCCTCGCTGGCATTTGGCTAAAAGGAAAAAGATGATTTCTGTAAAAACTTCAGCCTACTCTCCATCACTGCTGATTAACTAGGCCCTTCACTTTAAACAAGAGCTGTATTTGCGAAGGCTTGCTGTCACATCACTAAAAAGGGCTGCTTTGACACAGTTCTCCCTCTGCAAGCAGCCGGCTACAAAACTGCCCTGAGAGAGCAACACTCCCTTAGCCTCTAATGCAGCCAAGCGTTCAAGTAGCAAGTCATCCTTTCCCAATTTCTAGAATTTATAGGCACAGGCTTCCCTTGAAATCAAGTGCCTGAGTAACACTGAACTGGCCAGTGTTCAGCTAACAATCCAAGTGAGAGTGGTTGACAAAAATGTAAGAATTTTGGACACGACCTGATGCTGGGATTTATTTGGTACTAAGGAAGCACATCCTGGAGTCAGCTCCAAGAAGAATTTCACCTGCATAAGGTGAATTTTGACTCTCAACAGGCATAAGAACCCTTTCTCTTGTCCTCAGCTCTAGATGCAATTCTCTGCAGTTGTGAAATGGAAGCAGTTTATCCTAGGTTAATCAGATATTACAAAATTTGGGTTGCTTGGCTGATCTCATCATTTAGTACAGAACGTATTGCATTCTGCTGGAGGTTAAAATGTTCATCAGCCTAAGTACATTTTTTAATGAAAACAACTACTGCCATCCAACTGCTTCATTCCGTAGGCAAAATTGCCTGAGAAAAAATCTGAAAAGCTATGATAAATGGACTGAAAGATGTGCACTAATTACCATGTGAAGGGAGACATCAATACCGAAGATAGAATATTACGTAATTGAAGAAATGATGTAATTTAGAACCAATGAAGATTCATGTCTTTGGCTGCTAAAAATGCTAAAATTTCTTTGTTTGGAAAAGCTTTGAAAATGGTGTGCATGTAGCTGGAGCTCTCCACTATGCATCACAGCTGAGAATAAAGAAATGGCTACTCCTAATAGCAAAAAATACTGTTAGAGCGTTTCCTTTCTCCTGACATGTTCGGTGAGTGCAGGGCAAAGACAGAACAATGAGAAATCTATGCATTTTGACCAAGAGCCATGCCCAGAGCATGAATTTCCTGAGTGTCCCAGCATGGAGAACATCTGACTTTCACTGGCACCTCCTCAATGGCATCCCTGAGAACCACTTCCATCAGAGAACTTCCCACTTCCACTGGCACCTCCTCCGTGTCATCCCTGTGAGTCGTTTCCACTGGGGCAGCTGCCTCAAAGGGGCCCTTGGAGCACCAGTGGGGCCCCAGCCCTGCCCGACAGGTCCCGCGGGGTCAGCAGCACCTGACACCAACACCACGGCCAAGCCCCCACCCGCTGGCAACCCGCAGAGCCCGACAGCTGCCCCTCACCTGTTGGTCCTGGGACCCCTGGGTCACCCTGACGGGCATCGCAGTGCTGTTGGGGGCCCTGCGGGACGCAGTGCAGGTTGGGGCCCTGCGGAACGCTCTGGATCGTGCCCAGGCCCACAGCTCCGCCATCCCGCTCTGCCTTGGGTGCTCTGGCTCCCACACAGCCACTGATCCTGCTGAAAAGTCTGCAAAATGCAAAATATTTGTTAGGAAAATGTGTTCTTTGATGTTTCTCCTTTGTGGCTTTCAAGGCTCATCAACAAGGAGGGAGATTATTCCCATGAAACAAGAAGTAGCCAACAAGCTCTAAGTGATGGCCAGGCCTTTGAAAGGCAGGTTGCTTCTTGGCTGAATGGCCTTGTGGAGGTGCAGGGCTTGACAGGCTTCAGTTTCCTCAGACACAGGGGAGGTTAGCAAGGCTTGGGAAGAAGGATGTACCACTGATGGTGGACACAAAGAATGGAGAATTTATGGGCACAAGGACATTTGGCAGAATCCCCAAGGAAAGGAACAAACTGATAAAGCCAATGCAGAAACTGTGCTGAATCACCTCCTGCGAGGTAAAAGGCCATTCCAGCAGGGGCAGACCACGGCTATCCACTCAAGAAGCCTCTCACTAAGAAGAAGGGAGAGTCTGAGCATGCAGACTATTGAGCATGAGAAGTGAGAGGATCATTACCCAGCAGCAGACAGAATACTAATTATGAAGACAACTAGGGAACTTGTAGTCAGTGAACACTAATTCCTTTCTTTGCCAAAATGTAGAAATACAAAGACACTCTGGTTCTTGTGGTGCTGGCTTTGTGAATTTGTCCCTGAGCCCCCCCTTTCTGCACAGAGCTGTAAATAATTACCTCCACTCAGTGTGGGGATCGGCCTCTTGAACAGCGTGTGCTAGAACCAACCAAGCTGGAACAACACTCGCTATCGCTCTGACACCTCCACTCTCGACGCAGCCGCCGAAGGGTCTGACCGGTCCTGCTGTGTGCTGGTGACAATGGCCACGTGTCCTTGGAAACGGGGAGTTCCATGTTCCAGGCTGGGCGTGATGTCACTGAGGAGTGGGATGCGACACAGTCGGGGCACAGTGAATTCACAATGGGCACACGTGGGGAATGCCCTGCCTTGTCCCATCACTGACTCAGCTCATTTCCAAGCTCAGAAAGGGGTGCTCTGGCCACACCAGTTGCTGCAGTACCTTTGCAGACCAGGGCTAATGAAGTGTTTCTGCACAAAAGTGCTGCACTTGGCCCTCTCTGAGGCAAAGGAGCAGCTTAACACCCCTAACCAGGGCAGCAAGGTGCAGCCCCCCCGCCCCAGCACTGGGCGATCCTGTCGTGGGCCAGTCAGTCTGTGAGGCTTCCAGCACATACACGGTCACTCAAATATTATCTCTTTGACAAAACCCCCCAGCCTTTCCTCATCCCAGTCTCCTAAAAGGAAACAAGCCAGCAGCAAGCCCAGGCCCCCATGTGCTGTGCGGGAGGAGCTGACGTGGAAAGGCCCACGCTGGCCCTGAGCACAATTACAGGCTGATAATTGTGCTGACTGCAGCTGGCCGTTGGAGTTACTGACACATGTAGATAAACATTTCATACTCATTTTATGATGGTTTCATTGTCATTTTCCCCCTACCCAAGATTATTCCTGATTTAAGCCAGCTGGCACCAAAAATAAGTGTTGTCCAGTCATTACAGGGAGAGGGAATAAGAGCATGCAGTTGAGAATGTGTTGAATATTACCATCCAAAGCACATTTTCAATGACATCTTGTATTTGTTTTCAAGACCATGTCTATACCTACCCATGTCTGATTTCCTGGCTGTCCCACTCACAAGGACAGTGCAGTTTGGGGAAAGAAAGGGAGGAAGCAATTTGTCAAACACCAGAGCCCACACCTGTGTCCCTTTTTGGGAATGACTGGATGGTGTTGATTATGGATCCCCCGTTAGGAACTATTGGAAAAGCCTGTGTAGGAATCATTAAAGGAATCCATGGAGGTGTTACACTGGACTCCAGAGTGTCCAACAGCCTTTCTATATCTTTTAAAGGTTATTGGTGACAACCCCTGCTCTGCAGTTAACAGATTTGACTGACCCCTTTGCACTGCTCACACGTGAGTGCCTTTGCCTTGCACAGGAACTCCATATTTAGCTCCAAGAATGAAGGAATGAAGGAAGTAACCCTGTGGCATTTTGAGCCTATTTCTCAAAAAACATCTAAACAATGTACTAGAGGGATGGCCAATGCACCTCAGAGCAGGAGCCACCATGGTCCTGATTGAGAGAATGTACTTGAAAATAAATGGGGAAAAAAGTGACAGTTTATGTGCCACACATGGTTTTGTCTGGTGTAGAGCAAAAAGGAGGTCACTGGTTATCCCTGAGCAGAAGCTGAAAGTAACAGGTGGTACTCCTGGAACAAAAGACCTTAAGACCCAGGCCCCTCAAAAACTTTCTTTGTCCTTGCTGCCTAGAGTGTGCCTAGAGTGACATGTGGGTCACCTTCCTGCCAGTTCAGTATGTGCAGGGCAGAGGGGGGAATGTCAATAAGCGATCGGTTGTCCCAAAGTCCCTTTTGCCGGGGCAGATGCCATGGGGGTCTCTCACCCAGAGAAAGAGCCAGGACCCGCAGGGTAGATCCTGTGTCCTGGATCCGGCCAGGACAGGGGTAATTTTTGCAGCAGCCAGGAGGAGCACGGCCAGGACCTTGGGGTAACTGGCTATCACCTGCCACGTGGCAGGGGGAAATGGAAGGGGTTTGTTCTTTTCTTTCTTTTCTTTCTTTTCCTTTTCTTTTTTGAAACAAAGTCTTTTCCCATTCTTTCTATTAGAAACCATTAACATTTTGTAATAGCCTTTCCTTGCAACCATAACCATTCCAGTATTCTGCATTTCCTTACTTTTTAAAAGTTACTTTCTCCAAACAGAATCTTTGCAAGCTCACTTTGAACCCAAAACTGGTGGTACACCTCCTGCTCCAGCTCCTGTTCCTGCTCCTGAGGGTAAGTCTGCTTTTCAAGCAATTGCAGTCACTGGGATGTGGGTCCCCAGCCAGCGTCTCCCTTCATGCTGCACGGCTTCTGTAGGCAAACAACACTTAAATATAAACATCAGGCGTAGGAATGTGCCCCCTGTTGACAGAGTAAACAAGTTACCCTTTGTCTCCTCAAAAAGGAAAAAAGCCCAGAAGGTTCTCTCCTCAGTTTGGTTAAAAGACACCTCATAGGACCTTGGGGACTTCACCTCAAACTTAAGGATAGCTAATTGGACAGGAGCCAAAAAGTCCCACCTAAGCAATTCCCTAGAAAAAGAAGAGAACAAAAGAGTTCATCGCTTTTGTGAAATGTTTTAGCAGGAGCAAGAACCTCTTGCCCTGGCTCGGGTTTTCTTGGTAAAGAGCTTTTTTATTTTGCCTTTTATTAAAACTTTTTGTTTCCAACACTGTCACAGGAGCCATCCTGCTTCTTTATGCCACCTGAAGTAGCGGAGCTACCAAGGGTATAATGCTTATCTCTGAGAGCTTAGGAGACCTGGCTTGAAGAGAAAAGCATTAATAAGGGAACATGAAAACTAGCGCTAAGAGAAACGTTTTCTGAGACTTTTTTCAGAAGAGAAAGGGGATGGTGAAAGCTAGCACAGGGCTTAAAATTACTACAGTAATTTTTTTTTTTTTTTTTTTTTTTTTCTATTAGACACTATTTCCTTGGATATATTTGGTTTTAGTTTGGGTTTGGTAGCTTGGTTGGTTCAATTCTTTTTGTTTTGGGGAGTGATGGTGGTGGATGGGTGCATGTTTGGTTTATGGTTGTTTTTTGGTGGTTTTTTTTATGTTACTATTTCATATATCTTTCTTTGTTAATTTTTTTTTTTAAACCAAAGATTTTTCCTTCCTTTATGTTATAAACCAATATTTGTAACAGCCTTTCCTTGCAACTACAACCATTTCAGTGTTGAGCAGTTCCTTGTTTCTTAAAATGAAAACATTTTTTAGACTGAAAATTACTTTCTCGGGATAGAATCTTTTTGGGGTCGAATTGGACACCAAGTAGCCAGAGCACCTCCTGCACATGCTCGTGACAGTGATGGTAAGTCTCTTTTTCAAGCAATTGTGGTCACTTGGATGTGGTTCCAAGACAGCATCTCCCTCCATGCTGCACGGCTTCTGTAGGCAAATACAGCAAAACTTACATGTCAACATAATGGAGCAATACAGAAGCAAACAGAAGCATTCTGAGCCATTTTTCAGAAGAGAAAGGGGATGGTGAAAGCTAACACAGGGATTAAAACACAGTGATTTCTATGCAACAGGGTTGATAAAGGACTGACCCAAATTTGTAGAGAGCGCGGGACTCCAGGACGGTTTGGAGGGATGAGAGATCTCTGAAGTCAGGTCTTAGAAAATGTGGTTTATTAAAAGGGATGAAAGGCCCTGCTTGGAGTTGCCAGGCGCAACTCGTGGCAGGCCCAGGGAGAGAGGGAGAGGGAGAGAGAGGGAGCGAGGGTTCCAGGTGAGGGTCCCAAGGGAAGGTCCAAGAGAGCGTCCAGTCCCTTGGGCACACCTTATCAGGGGGCTTCAAGGTGGGCTGGAACAGGACTTGGGCCAGTGGGGTCCCAGATACCTGATACTTCAGGGGAGGGTCACAGGTGTGGGATGAACCATACATTGGGGGTGAGACAGAGCATTCCATTTGACCTTTGGACCTATCTGCAGGTAAAGGGCATTGTTTAATCAGAAGGGGGGATTGCTTTCAACCTGGCTATTCTATTGTTTTCTAGTTATTCAGTAGTCAAGGTTTGTTATTTCAAATCTAGTTCTCATCTCAATGTCTGTATTTTCCAAATCTTTTGCCAGGCAATCATATTTATAAGGTTTTCCTATTTCATCTTCCCCAGCACAAATTAACAAGAGGGATATTTGTTAGAGCTACCATTACTCATCACACACTTTAAGCAACCCGTACCATCAAGGCCAAAGCTAATATGGCTCCGTGTTAGATATTCCTGATGGATTACACATCCTTGTGTGAAGATGGAATTAGGATTTACAGCCAGTATTTATGCATATACAAGCATTGTGCAAGAACATTGCAGATTCCAAATGGAAACTAAATATTACCTGTACAGCAAAAACACTTCAATAACATGAGTACACTTCTCCCATCAGGTTCACAGGCAGCTTAACCAATTCTCTGCTTGCAAATAATCTCTTCTGGCATCTTTTGGGGCCCTAAACCAGGAATGTCACACCTAAAGACTGTGGGACCATGAAAATTCCTCCAGATACAAACCAGTCTCCAGGTGACACAAGTGACTACGGCAGCCTCCAATAATGTAGCGGGACCCAGGTTTGCTGTGTTCTCTTTGTCATCGTGGGTTTGTAATTCAGACTCACAGAGGGACTTGAGTTGGAAGGGACCTTAAAGACCCTCTAGATCCAGTCCCCTCTGCCACGGGCAGGGACGCCTTCCACTGGAGCAGGTGACTCAGAGCCCCTTCAAGCTGTGGCAAATAACCCAAGGACCCCTTTTTCTCTGTTTTGCAAGGTCAGCTTTCCATGCTCACATTCACAGATGGCTCCAGTCTCACACAGAGCATTGCTGGCTGGTCACTCTTATCTCCACAGCCCAGTAGAGATCCTATTTTGGATGGCTCTCCCTGCTCCCAAGGCCCCAGGGAGCAGCCACTGCCTCTCCTCTGTCACCCGAGGACACAAGGAAAAACGTTGCACTCAGCTTTGGTCACAATGAAGAGACTAATTTATTTCTTCTGACTCCAATCATTTCTAGTTTTCAAAAGGTGCCAGTGGATTGGAGGGTGAACATGCCACCTCTCCAACGACACTGGACAAACTACCAGTCTATCAAATTTCTCTGCCTCTATGAAGGAATGCAAAACAAGAGGTTGTTTACAGAAAGTTGCGTGAGAAAATTCTCTACAAGAATGTAAACTCAGAAGGCTTTAGAAAATCCTGAGAAATCAAGGCAACACTCCTCCTTCTGCTTTCCCTTCCAGGATCAGTGATTTCCTGCCGCTTCCTCCATGTCGGACACAACTGAAGAGATAAGGGGCTGAGGATGCAGCTTCTGGCAGAGAGTTGATAACACTCAGCTGAGTATTTTATTCTCCTGCCACTGAGCTGTCAGGCTGCTTACACAAAAAAAAAAAATCCTCCTGGTGTGGAAAGGGGCTGGTGTGAGCAGCAGGAATTGTTGCTGGCTGGAACATTTCAAAGAGCTGGACAAAAGAAGCATTTTGTGGAAGGCCATCAGCTGCCCTCTGTCAGCAGCACAAGGTGTGAGGTCCCCCTTGAAGGCCATCCCTGCACAAGGACAGCCTGGCCTCCTCCAGTACCCAGAACACCTTTCAGGCTTTTGGGCTGGCCTCGTCCCTCACTCTGGGGAAGCAGGTTGCTGTTGGAACTCTCATAGCCACAGCTCCCGGCTGGATTGCCGTGTCTTACCACAGACAGCCCTGGAGACAACAGTACAGACAGGCTCCATCTGCAATAAAAGGGGACTTGGGTCCAGCTTTTCCCTTGGACCAGCGTGCAGCAAGCACACCTGGGCCTCATTCAGGTCTGTGTGGGCTGGTAGTCAGCTTCTGCTGGAAATTTAAAGCTTTTACCCTACTTTCCACAATAAAGAATGGAGCAAACCCAGCTGCACCAAACCCCAAATTTCACTCTAGCAATCACAATTTTCATTTTCCTCTATTCAAGCCTTGAAGAAAACAAACTTTACTTGAGTGAGCTGGAGGCACAGTGTCCTCCAAGATCATTCTTGAGTAGGACAACATTCCAGGGGAAGCCTGGCAAAGCCAGAGTTTACTGATGCTCAGGAAGCTTTGCAAGAGCTTCCACCGGCAGTGCTCTTGCACCCTCCTGAGCTCCTGGAGCCCTCAGTCACCCCAGGCACAGTTTGGACAGCAAGGGGATGGTTCCGTTTGGGACATGTGGGGACAGGAGGAGGGAAGACTTTGCAAACACTGTCACGAGGGCAGGGCTCTTTTCCTTTATGGTGCCAAGTGGTAGTACATAATCTTGGAGTTAATGTCAGGTGCTGAGGGGCACAAATTCTCAGTGAGAAGGACAGAGTGTCTCCACTCACACAGCAAGGTAAGTGAAGGGGAAAGCGCAATCTATCTTTCATGGGAGGTGTTCAGTTTTTAACAAAATATTTTTGCAGGAGACGTGCCTAGGCAGCGGTGACTGAGAGCATTTTATCAGACTCACAGAGCATCCCCACATCTGCTTTGCCACATTTGCTCTCTTTTTTTCATGGTGAATGATTTCTGCTGCCAGGGTGGCTCCTGCTCGGAGTTCTACTCCCAGGGGAGTCCCGGAGTCTCCTCAGCAGGCCTTTGCAGCGAGTTCTGAGCCAACGTGTGGCTCTGCTGTCATCCCAAATCTGCCCTTCCCTTGCCCAGCCTGAGTGCAAGTGGGGCATGTGCTGGGCGTGGCTGGAGATTTTCATGGCCAAAATCCTCCTGCATTTACATCTGCTCCTGGCTTTGGGTGGCACAAATCACAAAACACCCACTGCAGTTGACAAATGGCATTTCCTGCAGATTGCTACAGCCGCACTGCTGATCGACAAACACACGAGAATCCATTTCATCCATTGGAAAATGTCATTTATTACAAATTGCTACACCCACTCTGACAATACAGAACTATACAAATCTCAATTTAGGTTAAAACCAGGAATTTATTAGATTATTACAACCAGTCTAGGTAAAAATATACAAATACCAACTTCAGTTAATAAAACTTCATTTATTGCCAACCTCTACAGCAACTCACTATACACAAAGATCAATTACATTTAACAACTTAATTTATTACATATTTCTACAAGTGTAGAGCCCATATAGAAATACAGAAATACGCATACCCTCTCTAAATAGCCCTACACTAAGAATTCAATCAATAGACTTATACAACAATGCCCTCCATACATCTTAAAATAAAATTAAATACATATGTACATGCACATATATATAAATGCATATACAAGTATAACAGTCTACAGATGTAAATATAAACATCACATGCTACATACAACACACATACATACATATATATATATCAATAGATATATAAACCAAACCCGTCTATAAATATACAAATATCACTGTGCTAAAGTAAATACCCATCCAACTGCATCAATACAAACATAACTGCAACATAACTTTAAACAGAACAGCAAGCAGAGGGATCCCAGCTGCCCCATCTTCAAAGCCTCTCCCTCGGGCTCTTCCTCCCGTGCAGAGCAGCTCTCCTGGACAGAACGGCAGATGGCACAGCTGGGAAGCAAAGGGAGCACTGAGTCAGTATGGGGACGTTTTCCTTGGCAGCAGCTGCACTTCCATCAGGGAAGGGAAGATCTCAGAGCCTCCCCAGGAGGGTTAGAAAGAAAAAGCAGCCGAGCGCGCCAGGCTGTGGTGAGCGCAGCCGCGGCGGGACTGTCCCGCAGCCCCGGCAGCCCGGCACAGCCGGCACAGCTCCCGGGCCCTGCCGGCACAGCTGCCTTGCCCAAGGACAGCCCCTGTGCCGGCCGGGGCAGCTGCGCTGAGCAGCCCCAGCACGGGCAGGGCCCGCTGCTGCCCCGCCGGGCAGTGCCCACGGCCACAGCCCACGCCACCCTCAGCCCCACCCTGCCTCCCCGGCCCTGTGGCCTCACACGGGCTCTCTCCAGCGTGGCAGCAGCAGGTCCCCGTTCCCTGCTCTTGCTGCTGGCCTTCTGCTTCTCCCTGCTGGCTCCCGTCAGTCTCCGGCTGTCCTCAAGGTCTCCACTGCAGCTGTGGCAAAAGCGGAGGCTCTGGAACTGGTTCCAAGGCCTGGCAGAGCTGCAGTCCCGGAGCCCTCTGTGCTCCCTGCCGGCCCCCTCCATCCCCTCAGCCCCGCCATGCTCTCGGCAAAGCCCCAGCCCCCTTCAGTTTCTTCAGCCCCTCACAGTCCTCTCAGCCCCTCAGTCCCTTCTGACCCATCCCGTCCCCCTAGACCCGCCACCCCTCGGCCTGTGCCACTTCCCTGTCACCTCAGTGCCACCATCGCCCTCGGCTGCCCCACAGCCCTCAGCCCCAGCAGCACCTCAGGGTCACCGTCCCTTCAGCGTCACCGCCCCCTCAGCCCCCTCAGTCTCACCGTCCTTCAGCAGCTCCTCAGGGGACAGTGCCTGGGGCCACCGGCAGCTCCCACCGCTCCAGGGACACCCGGGGCTGGAACTGCTGCTCCGCCCGGCCCGGCCGCCAGCTCGGACCCCGCACAGGGACAGGGGACACAGGGGGCACGGGGGAAAAGCAAGAGGTGAGGGAGGAAGCAGAGCAGGGGAAGAGGTTAAAAAGAGGCCTACACCTATACAGATATCAATCTATGTACCTAAACCCCCATATATCAATATAAATATGCCTATCTACAAATATAACTATATATATGTAAATGTAACTATACACATGTATAAATGCAAATATGGGCATCTACAATTATAACTGCACATCGAAAAATATAAATATATACACCTAAAACTAAAAATAAATTAACTAGACAAATCTCTGTCTATGTAGATAGATAAATGTAACTACATAAACCTATAAATACAACTACATATATCAATAAATATAGCTATACACATCTATAAATATAACTAGAGACAGAGGAATTCTACCTGCCCAATGGTCACAGGCTCTCCCTCTGTCTCTTCCTGGCGCACAGGGCAGCCCTCCTGGACACGTTGATCACACGGGATCTGGGAAGCCAAGGGAACACTGAGACAATACTGGCCCTTGTGCAAGTGTCCCTTGAGCACCAATTGTCCTTCTATCAGGGACATTAAAAGATGGCCTGAAAGGCAGACTCTCACTTGGCAATTTGAAGCCTGCTCTATAAAGTACAGGGATCCTTCCAAGTTTTCAAAACGGAACTGTGTAAAGTATTTAAGTATTCTAATAAAGTCTCAGCACCCACAGTGCAAATGGCACCCACGAGAGCTTGAAACACAGACAGTCCCAGTGACAGAGAGACCACAGTCCTCACTGAAATGGCTGAAGGCTGCTGGGGGCTGAGGTATGAACCAGACTGGGACACCCAGCTTGGTGGCACAACTCCCACAAGGTCAGGTTTATTCCCTGCTCTCTTGCCACAGCAGAGGACTCAGTGCCCAAGCCTCTGGCGAAGCGTGGAGGGCAGGGCTCGGGCAGGTTGTGCATGTGCCTTTGAACTAAAGGCACCAGGAAGCACCAACCCTGCAGACAAGAACTCAACTCTTCTCGTCTCCCTTCCTGCCAGAGGCAGGCTCAGAGCAGCCGTCTCACACCTCTCTAAACCAACGGGGGTGGCTCTGTCCTTACCAGGCTCCTCGGGCTCTGGGGAACTGTTCTCGCAGCTCTCGGTGCCAGATGAAGTTTCCTCTGCTGCAGCCCTGTTCACAGGCTCCCCTCCTGAAGACTCAGGGGCAACATTCATATTGCCCTTGAAAGAACAATAGAAAAAAAGAAAATTAAAGATCATTCTGTATTTTGTTGGAATCACATCAAGGATATGGTTACTCTCCTTCTCCATGTAACAGTGTTCCAAAGCTTTCAGCCCAGCCTCTTCCATTCCCCTCCAATGGGTTACCTGAGCAGAGGGAGACCTTTCAGGCAGGGATCTCCTGATCTCCCGGATCATTTGCTCGACGGCAAAGCCAAGATCCCCTCGTGGCAATTGCTCTTCACCAGGTGCGTTCCAGGCTGAGCCGGAGGCCGTCGATGCTGCACAACCTGCACTGCCAGGTGGAGCGCTGGGAGCTGAAGTGCCCGAGGTGGCTGCAAGAATCCAAAGACATTGGTCACACTGCTGTTATAAACGCCAATCACTCGTTTTAAAAATTTATAAAAGTTTACTAAAAATAAAATGGGAAAAAATAATACAAGTATAGTAATAAAGATTAAACAATTAGAGTTAGGACAATTAAAGAGACAATAACAGCAAAAAGTTACAGCCCGGGCTGGGTACCTCTCTCTGGACAAAAGTGAGCCAGGAGAAGGACCCCGATAAAAAAGAATTCCCTCCTTAAGAGGGGTAACCTGTTGCATACACAAATCACTTCATGAATATGCATATATTTATTTAAAACAAGAAGTTCGTCCGGTACTTGTTGAGGAATTCCTGTTAATCCCAGGCGCCTTGAAGTCTAAGTCGAGTTTGGAGAAGTTCGGTTTTTTGTTGATAAGGAAAGCCATAAATTCCTCTCCTCTGGAAGATTTAGGGGTTTTTGTAATTGTTATCTCTGTGTGAAGAATTCCTTGATTATCTTCTTCTTCTCTTGAGCAAAACGAATACCACACACACATATTTTCTATTTTAACTACTGAAACTTAATTTCAATTACAAAACTACATTTACTATATTATTAAAATGTTACTACAGCATAACTTTCCAACCTAGCATAATACATATCGTAAATATCTGCGTAGAGCCATACATTCTGCATTTTTCACAATCCTTCCTCTTTCTTTTTATAATTATTTTGGCTCGAGCAATATTTACTGCTTTCTAGTCTTCACTTTTCGTTCATTTTCTTCATAAATCAATCTAGCCTCTTGAAAGGGGTCTTCTATATTATTTTGTTTCTTTAATACCATAATCTTTTGCACCGTTTTTGTTGTATCCAATTTTTGATCCATGGTCAATAATTGCATGCTTTGAACTACACTGGTGATGAGTCGAATGAAACAGGGGATCAAACAAGGAAGGAATATTAGACCAGCTGTAGCGCATAACAGGAAGAAACCTAGCTTTTTCCACCATTCTATTCCCAACACGTTATCCCACCAGCTAGTATTTAGCATTGGTTCCCACCTTTGAACTGGTACCTGGGCTATTTTTCTGATATCATTGACTATATCTAGGACAGCATCTGACATCAGAGCCCCTCCACAGACCCAACAATTGGTTATGTTAAGTTCCTTACTTATTCTTTCTCCCAATTCTACAAACTGATTTTTACCCATCCTCGAAATATCTATCTCTTTTTCTAATTGTTGTTCCAGTTTTGTATACAAATTGTCAAGTGAGATTGGTACAGGTTTAGGTGGTGGTGTCAGCTTAGCTTTTTTGGTTATCAATTGCTCTTTTACCAAATCTTGTGCTTTATTCCCAATAGCGGATGTGAAACAAATCCATTTTTCCCCTTTTGGACATTCACTTCCCGCCCTGTTACTACTTATTCTTAGATTCTCAGTAATCCAGTACTTTTGTCCATTGTGCATACAGTTTCCTAATCTGGATGGGTTATAACAGTGACTGTTGACATGAGTGTGCGAGATAAAAAAGGAGCCTCGGTGTCTTTCCATATACAGCTTCTGGTAACACTTGTAGCATGGCTTTGTCAATATCCCAAAAGGGAAAAGACAGAAAATGAGTGACAGAAAAAGGAGAGGTCCAGTATGGCTTATACTCCCACCTCCCATGCCTATGGGGTTGCAACCCACAGCAGGTGTATGTGATCTTCTTGGTGGCGATTATAGAGGCCAATCTGGTCTTGCCCTCTCTTCTTTTGTCACTTTCTCTTAGCTAATTTCCAGGCAAATTGTTTTTGACACTCCTTAACGGTGGTCTCCCACTGTTCCTCAGCTATTTCCCATTCAACAGGCACTAATAATTCCCATCCACAAAATAAAGTTATTATTTCAGTTGTTTCGAGCTCTGCTTGGATAGGGGATTTAGTTGACACTCGACACTTCTTGCAATGGGAGCGTCGCTTGTGTGAACTACAATACCAATTATTCCCACGATTCAAACATTTACATTTAACCCAACTAACATGCCCAGTATTTGGGTGAATCAAACAGGGTATATTACGTGGCACTGATTGAGGTTGTAATCCGCCTTCCTCTTTGTATAAATCACAGGCTAAGGCCAAAATACAGGAGTTTTTTTTTTTTTTTTTGTCCGAAAGAGTCCTGATCCTCCTGTCTGTGGTGGCAGTATTCCTTCCCAAGGAGGGTACTGGAGGCACCTCAAAGTTTGTCCAGGCAGTATTTGAAACTACTGATGTAACTCGGTCTTACTTCCCAGTTAGGTGTGATCCTGTGTATATTTCTTGGATCATTCAGGTCTTCCCAGTTCATTACCACCCATTCCCCGTTTAAGAGTCAATTTTATATCACCCGGTTCAGATGTTATTGTCCACTCCTTAGGTTCTTCCACAGGTCCTTTGATTCTGCTGGCGTGGATCCACCTTCGTTCCCTGGTCCGGATCGCAGCCTCGGTCGTCAGCAATACCTGAAAAGGACCTTCCCATTGTGGAGTTAAAGATTGTTCTTTCCATGTTTTTACCAACACCCATTCTCCTGGGTGAATATTAGGGACTTTAAATTCTAAAGGTGTGGTTTGGGGGATTATTCCTTTTAACTTCCAATTTTTAAGAGTTTTTGCAATGGTGGTCACATATTTTTTTAACATTTTCTTCCCATACCTCATGGGTAGCATTTTCATGTAGAGTAGTCAAAAAAAGGTAATCCAAACATCATTTCATAAGGTGACACTCCCAGGTCTGACCTGGGTTGTGTTCGAATCTTCAGTAAGGCTAAAGGTAGTCATTGTACCCATGACATTCGGGTTTCAACTATTAATTTAGTTAAAGTTCTTTTTAAAGTTTGGTTCATTCTCTCTACTCGGCCAGAACTCTGTGGATGCCATGGGGTGTGTAATTCCCATTTTATCCCCAAGGTCTGAATTAATTGTTGTAACATTTTTGACATAAAATGTGTTCCTCTGTCTGAGTCTATCCTATTAACTATTCCATATCTTGGAATAATCTGTTCCAAAAGGGTTTTTACTTACCACGTTGGCTGTGGCCTTGGCAGTGGGAACCGCTTCCACCCAATGAGTTAGATGGTCTGTTATTACTAATAAATACTTCCATCTTTGAACTTGAGGGAGTTCAGTAAAATCTACTTGGATACTTTAAAATGGTCTAAGAGCTAATTCCCGACCTCCCAATGTGGTTTTTCTCATTACCTTTTTATTTATCCTTTGGCAAGTTATACATTTTTCAGTAACCTTCTTTGCTATCCCAAAAATCCCAATATACCCATAGTTCCTTAGAAAGTGATCACACAGAGCCTGAGTACCCAAGTGAGTTTTTTTGATGCATGTCTTCTAATATCCTTCTAGTAAGTATTTTATTAAGTAATTGTCTTCCATCAGGAAGTTTCCATTTCCCTGATTCATCTTGTAAACCTCCTATTTTTTTTAATTCTTTTTCCTCTGCTTCACTAAATTTTAGAATTTCCAATTTCTCCTCATTTGGAGTTAATATTAGCATAACTCTTTCAGTTCCATTTTCTGCTGCATCCTTAGCTTCTTGGTCTGCCAAATTATTTCCTCTTACTTCTGGAGTCACTCCCTTTTGGTGACTTTTAATATGTACTACAGCTATTTCTTCTGGTAATCTTAATGCTTCTAAAACCTCTAAAATGAGCCCCTCATGTACTAATCCTTTTCCCCTTGAATTAAGCAATCCTCTTTCTTCCCAAATTTTTCCAAAGGTATGTACTACTCCAAAGGCATACCTTGAATCAGTATATATAGTTCCCTTTTTGTGTGCTAAATATTCTAGTGCTCTTTTTAGAGCATATAATTCACAGGTTTGAGCTGACCAGTTTGAAGGTAATTTCCCCTTTTCAATGGTTTGCATGTTTTTCCCATCCACTACTGCATACCCTGACATTCTTTTTCCTTGTAGACACCTGGAGGAACCATCCACAAAAATTATCTCCCCTTCTGAAAGGGCTTGTTCTTCAAGATCTTCTCGAACCTTTGTTTGGTATTGAATAATTTCTAGACAATCATGTATTAGATTATCTGTTGGTTCCCCATATAAAAACTGAGCTGGATTTAAACTTCTGTTTACTTCTAGTGTTAAGTCATCACTGTCTATCAAGATTGCTTCATATTTTAACATCCTAGAGTCTGTCAACCATTTTTCAGCCTTTTGATTTAACACATTTCGTACTGCATGAGGTGTGCACACAATTAGTTTGCCCCCAAAAGTCAGTTTACGACTTTCTTCCACCAGGATTGCAGTAGCTGCTATAGCCTGAATACATACTGGCCAGCCATGACTCACTGGATCTAACATCTTTGATAAATAAGCCACTGGTCTCTTTACTCCCCCCCACTCCTGAACCAGAACTCCATGAGCCACCCCCTTTTCTGCATTCACATACAGATGAAAGGGTTTTTCTAGTGAAGGTAAGCTTAAAGCAGGTATTGAGGCCAGTTTTAACTTCAGTTCTCCTAATTTATCATCATCTTCCTTGGTCCATTTTATATCATCTCCCTCTGTTAATTTTTCATACAAAAACTTTACTGCCTGTGTGTATCCCTCAATCCATAATCTACAATATCCCAATAACCCAAGTAGTTTTCTGATCTCCCTCTTGGAAGAGGGAGGGGGAAGGGATAAAATTCCGGCAATTCTTTCTGGGTTAAGCTTCCGACTACCTTTACTTATTAAGTGTCCAAGATATTTTACCTCTGGTTCCACAAATTGCAGCTTTCCTTTTGACACCCTTAATCCTTTTTCTCCAAGAAAATTCAAAAGTTTTATAGTAGCCTCCCTGACTTCAGCTTCAACTTCCCCCGATAGTAAAAGATCATCCACATATTGGAGAATTTGTATCCCAGGGGGAGTGGGGAAAGCTTGTAATATTGTTTCTAAGGCTTGTCCAAATAAGTTTGGGGACTCTGTAAAGCCTTGTGGTAATTTCGTCCATCTTAATTGCTGCTTTCTCCCAGTTTGTGGATCCTCCCATTCAAAGGCAAAGATATCTCGGCTCTCTTTGGCTAATGGGCAAGCCCAAAAAGCATCTTTAAGATCCACCACACTAAACCACTGATGCTGGGGAGGGACCTTACTTAGGAGAGTATAGGGATTTGGTACCACTGGGTAGCGAGTCCGAGTTCTCTTGTTTACCTCCCTTAAATCTTGTACTAGTCTGTAACTCCCATCAGACTTCTTTACTGGGAGAATAGGGGTATTGTGAGGAGACATACAAGGTTCTAATGTCCCATCCTCTATTAGCCCTTCTATTACTGGCTTCAAACCTTCTCGTCCTTCTAATGAGATAGGATACTGACGCATACGTATGGGACAATCTTCTCTCTCAATTGTAACTTTTATAGGATCGATATTTAATCCTCCCCTATTTCCTTCACCAGCCCAAACTTCCTTTTTAATCTTCTTTTCATCCTCCTGGTCTAATTTTAGCACTTTAGCTGTCATCCTCCCATCTTCTGGTATAACTCCTATCCCTAATTTCACTTGAAAGTCTCGTCCCAATAAATTACTACCTGCTCCTGGGACTAACAAGACATCTCCCATCCAAAATCTAGTTTCTCCCTCCATTACCACATTTTTGATGACAGGAACAGTGAAACTCTCTCCTTTTGCTCCTGTTACTTTTACAGTATCTTTACTTACACTGTAACCTTTTGGAATATTTAACAAACAGGTTCTTTCTGCTCCTGTATCTACTACAAATTCCAATTCTTCTTCTTGGGGACCTACTTTTAAAGTTATCACAGGCTCCAGATGGTATCTGTCCCCTAGAAAATAGAGCCTTTGACCCCCCTATTCTTCTTCTGTGCTCATCTCTTTGAAGATTTTCAGATCTTTTGCCCGCTTAGGACAGTCCTTCCTATAATGTCCTTCGCCCTGACAGTAAAAACAGACATTCCTAAAATGCTCCTGAGGTTTGGTTTGTATTGGGGTTTTATTCTTTTCTGTTCCTCTGTCTCTACGACCGTTAGGAGTAGAGTCTGTGTGGTTTTGATTTTTCTTGTACTTGTTTTCTCTCATGGTGACTGCCATAATTTTTGCCTTCAGTTTAGCTTTTTCTTCATCTCTCCGGACATAAACTTTCTGAGCTTCCTTTAATAAGTCATTTAATGGTTTATCATGCCAATCCTCAATTTTTTCTAATTTCTTTCTAATATCTGGCCAAGCATTCGTTACAAAGTTAATTCTTAACAAAGCTTTCCCCACATCAGTTTCAGGATCTATTCCTGAATATTGTTTTATATTTTTCCTAAGTCTGTCTAACCATTCAGTTGGGGTCTCTTCTTTCCCCTGCTGTGTCTCAAAAGCCTTTTTAGCATTTTGCCCTCGAGGTGCCGCCCCTTTTATTCCCTTGATTATTGTATTGCGATAGTCATTCATAAGTTTTCTCCCCTCCTCACTATTTTGACTCCACCCCGGAGGTTCAGTTGGCATTATGTCTTCTCCAGAGGGCCCCTGTGGATGTTCTTTATTCCAGGCTTTAATGCCTGCAACTCTTATAATTTCCCTTTCTTCCTGAGAAAATAATATCTTCATTATAGACTGCATTTCTTCCCAGGTATAAACGTTTGGACCTAAAAATTGGTCAAGTTGTTCAGCTGTGCCGATGGGATCCTCTAAAATCCCTTTGATTTCCTTTTTAAAATTTCTGACTTCGGAAGAAGTCAGAGGAGCATTCACAAATCCAATTCCACCCCCTCCTATCGGGACCTCTCTTAGTGGAAATAGACCAATTTCTTTATTCCAATGTTTTTCTGCAGCTTTATTTTCGTGTGGTGAGGAAAAATCAGGAGAAAGCTGCCTCCTAACTGCACCTCTAGTATTTTTATAAGGAGCATCTTCCAGGGACAGGGAGTTCCTTGGAGCCGGAGCTGCGGTTTCCAAGGGAACGGAGCTCCGGGCAGGAAGGGCGGTGTGAGGAGGACATACCATAGAGGCCAGGTCCTCCAGAGGCGGAGCACGGGCGGGGTTTGCTGCCGGAGCTGCTGAAGGGGGCAGCATGTCCGGGGGATACCGGATGGGAGTGCGGTCAGCCTCCACGTGGCTCACGGCGGCTGAGCCGGCCGCTCCCGGCAGAGGCAGGGCAGCGGCGGCAGCGCCCAGTGTAGCCGGAACGGGCAAAGCCGCGGGGCATGGGGCCGAGAAAACCGCTGCGGGAGAAGCGGCCAGAGACGGGACAGCCGGGACTAACGGGAGCCCGCCGGGCGCGGCCAGCGGACCAGCCGCGGGCAAACCGGGCAGGATGGGGAGGGGGCCGGTCGGGCAGCCGCGAGCAGCGAGGCGGGGGCCGGTACCGAAGCGGCAGGCGGCGAAACAGGGACCAGGGGGGTTGCTGCGGGCAGCGGGGCGGGAGCCTGAAGAGCCGCCGCCGCGGGCACGGGAACCGGGGCAGGAACACGCGGCGAGCCAGAGCCCGGGGTGGGCGCAGGCACCGGGACAGGCACCGGCACCGGGACCGGCGGAGCTGAGGGGAGCAGCTCGCTGGGACCCGAAACCGGTGCTGGGGCCGCAGGCGGTGCAGGCGCGAATGGGAAGGGAGGAGGTAATATTTCTAAAGGATCCCATTCTTTTTCTTTTCCTCTTTTTTCTTCTTGCTCCCCTCCCTTCTCTTTCCCTCTTTTCTTTTCTTATTTTGTTTCGGGGATTTCTGATACCTTAAAGATTTTTACTTTCCTAAAATCCCCTGTCCAACACGTGGCATATTCTCTTTCTTCTGAATTAAACGGTTCCTTTGAGTTTACAAATACATTTAAAGCCTGACAAATCCATTTCTCAAAAGAACCATATCTAGGCCAATAAACGTGGTCAGATCTTATTTCCTTTGTTGGCCATTCAAGCATACAAAATTGTATCATCTTTACTTTGTCCTTTTTTCTTGTACAAGGGTTTTTTTTTTTTTTCCCAGTTGGCTAACATAACTCCCAGGGGACTATCTTGGGGTATCTCTGTTGATAATTTCTTACTGGATTTCTGTCCCATTTTTCAAGATTTTATCTACTCACCCCCTGCCTCTGTTCCACCTTCCTCCCCCTACCCAAATACCACTTTTCCCTCGACTACACTCTCAAAAAAAAAACCCTCCTTTTTCTCTCACCACCCTTCAACACAACACACTTTCCTCCAAGGAACTACAACAAAGCTTAAAATAAACAATCTGCATTACGTATACTTTCATTTGTCCCCATTCGCTCAAGTTTATTTTTCACTTACTCACACACACAACAAAACAACCACAACAACAAGGTACCTTTTATTTTTCAACACACCTATTACACTTTTAGGTGTCCCTGGCCAGTCCCGGTGTTCTTGGATACCCCTCAATCCGGCTGCATTGTTGCCAACCCCAGATTCTCTCGGGTGTACCCTCACTCCGGCAAAATTTTACTCAGTCCTGGGTGCTCTCGAAAATTAATATCTCAACCCAGCAGCAACCCTGGGTGCTCTTGAATATTAATCCCTCAACCCAGCAGACTTTTATTCAACCCTGGGTGCTCTTGAGGATTAATATCTCAACCCAGCAGCAACCCTGGGTGCTCTTGAATATTAATCCCTCAACCCAGCAGACTTTTAATTCAACCCTGGGTGCTCTTGAAGATTAACCCCTCAACCCAGCCCATTCAATTCAATCTCTCTGGGGGGATTCTCTCACTCTTTTATCATTCGCTTCGTCTCTGTACTGGCCGCTTTTCTCGCGAAAAAGACGGAAACGCAGCATAGGAGACTACCGCTCTCACTTAGCAGGTCTGGGGTAACCAGCCCGCCTCTCATTCACACACATTCATCCCCCCCTTATCCACCCCATTCACACATTCATCCCAACAAATACTTACCTATCCCTTGTCCTTGGGTCTTTGTTCTTCGTGTACACTTTGGTCTTAGGGGCTAATTACCGCGGTTTAGGAATTCTTTCCCTTTTCTTTGCTTTATTGTCTCTTTTTGTCCATCGGATCGTAACCTGCGGTCTGTGGTCACACCAGGGGAACAGAGCGAGACTGCCTAATCAGGGCAGGACGCGCCTTCTCACTCTAATTCTCCTACAGCACCCACAGCGAGGTATTAGGAACCATCCTCTGCTACCATTTGTTATAAACGCCAATCACTCGTTTTAAAAATTTATAAAAGTTTACTAAAAATAAAATGGGAAAAAATAATACAAGTATAGTAATAAAGATTAAACAATTAGAGTTAGGACAATTAAAGAGACAATAACAGCAAAAAGTTACAGCCCGGGCTGGGTACCTCTCTCTGGACAAAAGTGAGCCAGGAGAAGGACCCCGATAAAAAGAATTCCCTCCTTAAGAGGGGTAACCTGTTGCATACACAAATCACTTCATGAATATGCATATATTTATTTAAAACAATAAGTTTGTCCGGTACTTGTTGAGGAATTCTTGTTAATCCCAGGCGCCTTGAAGTCTAAGTCGAGTTTGGAGAAGTTCGGTTTTTTGTTGATAAGGAGAGCCATAAATTCCTCTCCTCTGGAAGATTTAGGGGTTTTTGTAATTGTTATCTCTGTGTGAAGAATTCCTTGATTATCTTCTTCTTCTCTTGAGCAAAACGAATACCACACACACATATTTTCTATTTTAACTACTGAAGCTTAATTTCAATTACAAAACTACATTTACTATATTATTAAAATGTTACTACAGCATAACTTTCCAACCTAGCATAATACATATCGTAAATATCTGCGTAGAGCCATACATTCTGCATTTTTCACAATCTGGAAGGTTTCCTTTTACAGTTATGGAGAAGTATGTCTAAGAGCTTCTAAGAAATATGTATTCCTATTTTAAAGAGTGTCTTTATTACTGTTCTCTTTAGAGAAGAGCTGATTGCTGCATTCTGTGATTGATACTGATGTAGGGCCGCTCCTAAGGAGGTCTGGCCAGGTCAGAGAAGTTTTACCTTGAGGTCTTACCCAGTATGGACAACCTTGCCCCACATTCCTCAACCCCATGTGAGAAACAATTTTCACTTTCAAAAATTTAACTGGTTTAATAAGAACTTATCAATATACAACAGAAGAGTGAATAAAGTAACGAATACAGTGCCAGGAGCAAAGGATTCAGTCACCATGTGCTCATCTACAAAATGGATGTTCTGTCTTTTATACCTCCAGCCCCTCCCAAAGTCTTGTCAATCCACTCCTTCGCTGTCCAGTGGTGAAGATCACTTTCTTACAGCTTGATTGGAGCTCAGGCGCTGCCATAGCAACAAGCCGACCCTCCCAAATTGCCCTGACTACTGAGGGCATCCCGTGATAACAATGCAAGGGGGAAGGGAAAGATAACTATCCACCTACACAACTTCTCTTAACATATACTTAATATTCACCCCTTAATTGGGAGAGTCAACCATAGGATTACCCATCTGTAACAACCCCCTGTTTTCTGTTTTTACAAGTCATTTTGCTGGAACAATTAAGTAAAAAAATTTCTCTCTCTTGAATGAGTCATACTAGCATCTGTTGATGTGGGCAAGGACAGTGGGAACAGGAGAAAAATCTCAGGTTTTCCTTAGACACACTTATTTGGAATGGACAAAAGGGCCTAACAGAGGTCCAGGATGGCTTTGACTCCCATCTATCATGCCTCTGTGGTTGCTACCCATAGTCAGTGTATCTTAGGGGTCCAGAGGCCAGCTCGGTCTCGCCCTCCAGTCCCTGTTGTATTCAAAGACAGTTGGGGAATGACAGTGGTCCGATATGGCCTTTTGTCCCTACCTTACCATGCCTACGGGGTTGCTATCCACAGCAGGGCTATGGAGTCTTCTTGGAAGTGAACAAAGGGGTCTTGCCCTCTTTCTTTTGTCTTATTTTCTTAAAGAAGCTGCCCCATTACCTTTTACAGTCCCTTGTGTACTTCCCCTCAACAGGTGCTGGTAATTCTCACCCATTAAAACAGGAAGACAGTTCTCAAGCTGGCTGGTGGAAACTTGACTTTGGGCGTCTTGGTGTTTTTCTGGTTGTCTTTCAGTCTCTGCCTGAGAGTCAATCTTGTTTCACCTGGTCTGGATGTTACATACAGTCCACTCATTGTGTTTTTCCTACAGGGCCTGTAACTCTGTTGGCCTGAGTCCATCTGTTGGCATGAGTCCATCCCCACTCTGCAGTTCACACGGCCGATTTGGTGGTGAGCAGTTCCTGAATGGGACCTTCCCACTGAAGAGTTAGAGGCTGATCTCTCCATGACTTGATCATTACTTGATCAAATCCTCAGAATTAATGTTATTGAGTCTGAAATCCAGGGTGGTAGTTTGAGGAATAGCCCCTTTATGTCTTAGCCCTTCTAAGGTTTCTGCTATAGACATAACATATTTCTTGGCATTGGCTTCCCCTTCCTCATAGGTGGCAACCCTCTGGGGTGAGGTCAAAAAGGGTAACCCAAACATCATTTCATAGGGTGACACCCCCAGATCTGACTGGGGTTGAGTTCTAAGTCATAATAAGGACAAAGGGAGACATTTCATCCATGACATTTGGGTTTCAAACATCAGCTTATCTAGAGCTCTTTTAAGAGTTTGATTCATCCTCTCAGTGTGACCAGAACTCTGTGGATGCCATGGAGTGTGTAATTCCCATTTACTCCCAGGGTTTGAACAACTTTTTGCAATATTTTAGAGGTGAAATGAATTCCTTGGTGTCATGATCCGCTTGTGCGGGGTGTCGTGATGGTTCTTTTCACCGATCCCAAAAGTGCAAAAAGGCAAACAACAAGGGACTATCAGTTAATCACAACAAATGCACCTTTATTAGGGACCAAAACAGTAAATATGATAGTGGCGATCAGAAAGGAGATAAAAGGATAAAGAGAGAGAGAGAAAAGAGGGGGATGGGAATAGCTACCAACACAGGCGAGATCCTCACTGGTCCAGACGATGGGGATCCGTCTGGTCGTGTCGGGGAAGTCTTCAAAATTCTGGTCAACTCAGGGGTCCGGTTATACTCCATGGAGGAAAAAAGGGGGGAACATGCAGGACAATGAGAGTCTATTGTAATTGCTGCAGGGGAACAAGTGAGTCCACTGAAACCACCGAAGCAGGACAAACACAATGAAGAATAAGTCCATTGGAATTACTGAAGAAGAACAGGTCTTGTCATTAGTGGTTTTCCCACTCTCTGTGGTAGGGGTCTCAGTCTCAGTCCTTCGGAGGAGGGTTTTTGATCTCCGTCCGTCTGTCACAGTGGTAATGGGGTAGATGAGAGGTCTTCAGTGAGAGACCACTAGGGTCACCCCAAAAGTTCACTCAGCTTCAGGAGGAGAGTGGGCAAATATGCAGTAGGCCGTTCCTTGCTGTGTTCAGGCCAGGTCCTTGCTGATTCCTTGCCAAGTCCTTGCCAGGCCTTGTTCGGAACAGCTAACGTAACGGTGCAGCAGCTGCACCTGCACTGCTGCTCTCTCCAAGCCGGTACTGTAGTGGGGAAGGGGTTTCTCCTCGTGGCAATCGGTAGGCAAAAGGGGGGGCTTCAGACGGCCTCTTACACTTGGTCTGAATCAATGCTGTTCACCATCCCATATCGGGGAATGATTGATTCTAGAAGTGTTTTACTCACAACATTGGCATTGGCTTTAACCGTGGGTACCGCCTCTACCCAATGAGTCAGGTCACCTACTATCACTAGTAAAAACTTCCACCGTTGTACCTGGGGAAGCTCAGTAAAGTCTACTTGGATGTTTTGAAAGGGCTGTAAGGCTAATTCTCACCCTCCCCTGGTGTTTTCCTCATGACCTTCTCATTTACTTGTTGGCATATCACACACCTTTCAATTACCTGCTTAGCTATCCCAAAAATTCCTATGCAGGCCCAGTTCCTCAGAAATTGATCACTTAGTGCTTGTGTACCCCAGTGTGTTGTTCCATGTATGCCTTCTAGCATTTTCCTGGCAAGGGATTTATTCAACATTTGCCTCCCATCTGCTAATCTCCACTTCCCTTTGTTATCTTTCTTGGCTCCTCTTTTGAGGAATTCTTTCTCTTCTGTCTCACTGAATACGGGGACTTCTTTCATTTCTCTCATAGGGGTTAATGCTGTCATTAGTTTTTCTGTCCCTGATTCAGCTGAATTCTCAGCATCTAAATCTGCTAAATGGTTCCCTCATGCTTTTTGAGTCATGGGCACGATGGGCACCAGCGCTGCCAGGGCTCGGGGGGTGGCAGGTCTGCTTGGGCAGGGACTCTGCCACACCTGCTGATGTCAGCGCTCCCCGGGCTCCAGGGGTCAGAGCAGCATTCCTGCCCTGGCCCACACATTCCTTGTCTCTGTCACACCCGCGGGTTTAGGATAGCCACCAGCCAGGACGTGTCCCAAGGAAGCTGTGCCAGCTTCTGTGAAGGCCCCGTGCCCTTCCCAGCACGGCTGCTTCGGCAGCCCTGGGGGCTCCTTCTGCTGCCCTGAGCCTGCAGGGCAGAGCAGCGTTTGCTGATGGTTTGAGCTGTTCCTAAAGATCCTGTCGGGCTGTCTTAGACACTTGGGGTGAGGGATTCCTTCCAACCTGAGCCACTTTGGGTGGGCTGGGGGCGGCCCCAGAGCAGGGGGCAGTGTGTGCAGGGGCCCTTTGTGACACGGGGCAGCACGGTCACCGTGGCATGGAACGGGACAGCGTGTCCAAGGGTCCTTTGTGACACGGGGGTGACATAGGAGCTGGCGGTGACAAGACCATGCCACAGTGCTCGGAGCACGCGACGGGACAGGACGGGACAGAGTGGTGCCGTGAGGAGCCCCCGCACAGCGCACTCATTCGTGTCTGACCCGGAGCTTTCCCGAGGTGTTATTCCTGCAGCTGACCTCGAGGCCTGACCACAGGACTTGATGACCCATGGCCTTCCCGAGGCTTCTCTTCTGCAGGTGTCCTTGAGGGCAGACTGTGGGACTTGGTGCCCCAGAGGCATCTCCCATCCCTGCCACCGGTGCCCTCGAGGCCAGACCACAATCCTTGACAGGAGTCTCCTGTCCTTGTGGCAGGAGCCCTTGAGACCAGAGTGCAGGACTTGCTGTCCTGTAGCCTTCCTGAGGCTTCTCTCTTGAAGGTGCCTTCCAGGCATGACTGCAGGCCTTGCTGACTCGGAGCTTTTCCGAGGCATCTCTCCTGCAAGTCGTTACAAATCCAGTCACTGAAATGGAGCAGAGACCCACGAGAGTGCCCCAGCTGTCATGGGTGGAGGAGAGGAAGAAGGCCCTGGAGCTGGCCCAGCACAGGAGACTGAAGAGG
Organism: Anomalospiza imberbis; assembly: GCF_031753505.1. NCBI lineage: Eukaryota > Metazoa > Chordata > Aves > Passeriformes > Viduidae > Anomalospiza > Anomalospiza imberbis. The sequence continues at coordinate 54,427 of NW_027100118.1, forward strand.
TGGTGCAGTTCAAGCCTCAGCAGGAGGGTGAGTGGCAGAGCTGTGCTGCTGGGCTGGTGGCTGCGGCCAGCTGGGTCACATCCCATTGCATTGCATTGTATTGCATTGTATTGCATTGCATTGCATTGCATTGCATTGCATTGCATCCCATGGCATCCCATCCCATCCCATCCCATCCCATCCCATCCCATCCCATCCCATCCCATCCCCTGGGCACTTGCCCATGGACAGGACGGAATAGGGGCCAGGGCAGACACCCCACAGCCGTGCTCCATCCCCTGGGGCATCCCAGGGCTGTCCCTGCCCGGGGAGCGCAGGGCTGGGCTGTGTTCTCCGGTCTCTCCCGCAGCCCCTCAGCTCAGGCTGCGCTCGCTCTTTGCCAGGTGCAGCCGTGCAGCGCACACGAGAGCAGGACCCCGCCCGTGGCCTCTTCCGCAGAACAGCGCAGGTACCTGCAGCCATCCCCAGCTGGGCTGGGCCTGCTGTCACCGCTCAGCTGAGTGAAGAGGGTCCCACGGAGAGCCGGCGGAATAATGACACTCAAACCAATATGGCCAGATATCATCCTTCTTTATTGTCTAATTTCCCCATATTTTATACATTTATCACCTTACATAATACAAGACCTAATTAATATTCATTGGCTAACATATTATGATTACATATGCAAGTCACTTCTAGATTGGCTGTTACACTCTAAGTGTCTTATCAGGTTATAGTACGTGACAGTTTTCAGTGTCCAGCATTAATTATTGTGTTTTGTACAAAGCTTATTGTTTTTTCAAGGATGTCCTAAATACTTTAAAGTAACTCTGTAATCTGGAGGCCAGGATTGTCCAGTTTCTGCAAAGAAATCTCATCTAGGATATCATGCCCTTGTTCCATGAGAAATTCCTCTACACATCCCCCTTTTTCTTTCTGGACAACCCAGGCTCTATCTACATTAGACTCTGAACTTTTCTCCATACATGAAAAAAATACAGCCAAAGATAATAAGCACAGCAAAAGTGACAAGAAGGAATCTAATTCCTTTTCAGCCATCCAGTCATTCCACATCCTTGGAGCCATTTGTCAAAAGGATTTTCAACAATAGTAAGCTTTTTCATATTTTCTTGAAGTAGGGAAAGTCTCTTGTGAATGGAAACAGAGTGATCAGAAAGATTCATGCAACACTTTCCTTCAAAATCCTCACAGCCATGTCCTTGAGCCAGTAACAAGAAATCAATTGCAGCACAATTCTTTAAGACAGCATGTCGTATACTGTCAGCGTCAGTGGTGAGCTCACTTAATATTTTGGAGGTGATATTAATTTGTTTCCCTGTCCAACAAGGTAGTCGTCTCATTAGTTCAAAAGCTCAGGCAGAAGTAACTTCTAGTGCAAAAATTGCTGCTAAAACGACAGATGTTGTCCCCACAATCGAACATCATCTCTACAGTCAGGCCCTAAGTCTAATTGGTGTACACTACGCTTAACACATTGAGACTTGTGACTTATGCTGAGTACCTGTTGGATGCTGGGGCCAAATAATGTTAATTTGCCAAAGTAACACGGTCCTCCTGCTGCTTTAGCAGGTATGGCAAGCCAGGCACGATCCCCAGAAATGAGGAATACTCCTGGAGGTAACATCTGTGCCGTGGCCCTGAACCATGGAACAGGCCAAATCCAATTGTCACAATAAGCGGTAATGTTGTTGTACAAGGGGATCCTGGGGCAATCCAAGTGCTATTACTTCTTAGCTTGCATGCCCAAAGGTTTTCTGAGCTAATGTCCTTTCTCTGAAATCCAAAAACTAGACAGTAATTTCCTGGAGCAGACCCTAAAATGTCAAGCTCCTGAGGTTCTATACCTGTAACATTCAGTCCTTTTGCAATTAAGAGTGCTTGGGACCCAAAGGGGTTTGCCAAAACATTGAGTTGTTTGCACCAATTAATTGGAACAACTTTTGTTTCATAGGTGGTAGTACAAAACTCATCTGCTGCTTGTTCAGGCTTGGGATATACTTTACTTTTTGTCCAAGGCCTGAATTCTGTCAGATTGTTCAAAGGAACTCCGATTAAGCAAGTACAAAAGGGATCAGAAGGGGTAGCTGGTGATAAACAGAATGATTTTTGCCCTGTCTGATTGGCCCAGGTAATCCACATATTTGTTTGTGGTTGGATGTTAATCCATGCTGTCTTCTTTAAGGAAAGTTTTGTCAATCCTATCAGCCCTATAATCAAATGAAACAATTTCATCATTTTGTAATTCTTGTTCCTAACTGGCAAAATGAACACCACAGGCCACGAGCTTGCGTTCTTTTTGTAAAAAAGACAACAGCTAAAGCCTTGTTCAAAGCCCACCAAAGAAAAGCTTCATTTCGGCTGTCAATGCTCTCCGGCATCCAAGTTTCTGTAAAAGGCTGATTTGGCCTAAGGTTCAGAAATACTCTAGAATTGTCTTCAAAGGTAATATCAAAGATGCTTTTGCAGCCTAAGCATAAAGCATAATCATTTTGCAAGCGGTTACAATGTATAACAAAATTCTCTCTACAATTACCACAGCTTAATACTTAAAGTTTAATTGCTTTCCACAATTCCCAAAAGCTGCGTTTTTATAGCACTTGCTTAACACAGCATTACAAGCTAGCAGTCCAAATGATTGTTCTGTCACTACTGTTGACAAGATGTCTTCTTTGGAAGGTGGGATTGGTCCAAGTTCGTTGTAGAGTCTAACGTAGACTGGTTGGAGATAGAGCTAATATTGATATCTCCTCTGTTCTCCTGGAGTTGATATGGGGGGTGGACAAATCTGCTAGGGACCCACAAAGGTCCTTTCCCTGTAGAAATACAAAAATATCCTCGACCAATAAATAACACAGGACTGGGTCTCTCCCAGTTGCCTGTAGTCATGTTTTTATAATGAACTTGCATCCCAGGAATGGTTTGATTTTGACTATTTTGATTGGCCTGATGATGTATAACAACAGGAGGCCCCTCTCTTCCTTCTGTTAGAGACAGGTAATTCAGTTAAACAATACTTTATTTAACCGTTTACTTGCATCAATCGCTGTTGTCTTTTGTTTCCTCAAGTATTCTTTTATTGTGTGATTTGCTCTCTGAACTATTGCTTGTCCTGTAGGTGAGTGTGGGATTCCCCCAGTATGCTTCACCCCACATGTTGTCATAAATCTAGCAAACCCGTAAATTACTGTAAGCAGGGCTATTATCCATTTTTATTTCTGCAGGCACTCCCATAACTGCAAAACAGGCTGTTAAATGTCTTTCTACAGGTACTGCTTTTTCTCCAGCCTGGGCAGTGGCCCTAATGAAATGAGAGTATGTATCAATTGTTACCTGGACATATTTAGACTTTCTAAATCCAGGAACATGTGTTAGATCCATTTGCCAAATTTGTAACACTTTTAAACCTTTTGGGTTAGTTCCCAACCCTATACCAGGCCCATGATGACTACACTGAGGACAGGAACAAACAATTCCTTTTGTGTCTGCTAAGAGAACTCTGTACTGTCAATGCAATGATTTTGCATTTTGATGAAACATTTCATGGTTTTTCGGGCTTCTTCAAATTTGTTTCTTGGAGGTGTTATTGCAAAACAACTGACTGCTTCATCTGCTTGTGCATCGCCTTCGCCTAATCCAGTGTTCCACTGATGGCTTCTAATAATTCCTGCTCTCTTTGCTGAAGTGTGGTACGTAATTGTACAAACAGTTCACCAAGCTGCTGATTTTTTGTTTCTCATAGCAAAGCATCTTCAATGCGCTGCACTACGCCGACTACACACAATGAATCTGATACTGTGTTTACAGGTGTATTCTTTCAATTTCCAAAAGCCCAGCACACTGCTTCCAGCTCTGAGGTTTGGAGGCTGTCTCTCTGTTCCCCAAGGATTATGTGCTTCTGCCAGTGATTTTCTGATTGCCACACACATGCAGCCTTCTTCATTCCTCACCCTGTGTCCGTAAACACTGTTGGCCCTTTAACTGGCCTTTCAGAACGGAGTGGCCTTTTGACCCACTCGTATCGCTCAAGCATCTTCCAAAGAGGCCCTTTAGGTCGATTGTTATGTACAGTTCCTGTATAGCCTGTCAAGGTTTCTTGCACTTCAATCGATGCCCCAGGAGCCATTCAAAATCATCTCCATGGACCAGAATGCTGATGTCTGCAGCCTCAGCTCCATCCAGTTCAATGATTCCGTCCCTCCCTTTCCTTACCAAAGCTGCTAATGCTTCTGAACGACTCAAAATACAATGCCTTGGTTGCACTGGCAAAAACACCCACTCAAGAATGATCACCGTGTCCTCCCCCTTTTTCTTTTGCCGTTGTAGGATAATGGCAAGGGGAGAAGTGGTGGCATTGCAGATCAGAAGAGATAATGGCTGATCTGGAAATCCGCGATTACTCCATCCTGTTTTAATCTTACGAGCTGCCGCATCCATGGCAGCCTGTTGTTCTGGAGAACAGGTGTGGGGACTGTGTGCCTCGGTGCCATGCGGCCAAGACTGGAAGGGGAGGACGTCATCATTGGTGATGCCAAATATATTATGGACCCATTGTAAATCTCCCAAAAGCCTTTGAGCATCATGCAGGGCACTGCTCTGTGCAGTGATGGTTACCTTTTGTGGCCTGATCTGAGCGTCCGAGGTGAGCCAACCCAGGTATTTCCATGGTGCAGAACGCTGGACCTTTTCAGGGGCGACAGTCAGTGCACAGGAGTGCAAATGGTTGATGACCCACTGTAATTCACTCTCTGTTAAAGTAGATTCAGCAGCAAACAAAATATCATCCATGTAGTGATAAATTAGCATGTGAGACCATCGCTCTCGCACAGGCTGAAGTGCCCAATCCACAAAGATTTGACACATACTTGGACTGTTTCTGGACCCCTGGGGTAAAACGACCCATTCATAGCGTTTGGCAGGGGCTGCACGGTTGGCAGATGGCAGAGTAAATACAAACCTCTGTGCATCATCAGGGTGTAAAGAATTGTGAAAAAACAGTCCTTTTAGTCTATTATTCTGATTTGCCAGTTTTGTGGGATCATTGTAGGATCAGGAAGGCCAGGTTGCAGTGCACCTATAGCTAACATTTGATCATCAACTTTTCGTAAATCATGTAAAAGTCACCACTTGCCAGATTTTTTCGGGCTGACAAATATAGGAATATTCCATGGGCTTTTGGAAGGTTGAATGCGACCTGCTTTTAGCTGTTCCTGCACTAACTCTTCTGCAATGCGCAGCCTTTCTGAGGTCATCGGCCACTGGTCTACCCACACTGGTTTTTCAGTTAACCATATAATTTTTAGAATGGGCGGCTGCCGCCCCATGGCCGTGGCACAAATGCTGATCTGTTGTCAGGACCAGTCCCAATTGTGACAAAACATCCCGTCCAATCAACCCTGGCAAAGTGTGTGGAAGTTGCATTACATATGGTCGAATTACAATTGTTTGGCCGTCTTCAAACTGCAAAGTAATTAAGTCTTTACTTTTTTTTGGTGCTTTTTCACCTCCCACCCCCACTACTTGTGTAATTGGAGACTGTAATTCTCATGCCTGAGGCCACATCTGTTGATTAATGATGGTGACATCTACTCCAGAGTCTAGCAATGGTTCTAAACTGATTTGTTGACTGCCTTTTTTCAGAATTTTCTGATACGGTCTTTTATTAAGGTCCATTGTGAAAAACACATCATATCCAGAGAATCCAAAACCTTTATTTCCCCTTATTTTAGCAATTTAGCCTTGTTTTTTGAGTTTTTCATAATACTCTCGATGTGTAAGAGAGTTTTCATAGGGAAGTATTTGTGCAATCTTGCGGCCTCTGGGAATTGTTACAGGTGGTTGTAAAGCATAGGCCATGATTTGTACTTGCCCTATGAAATCTGCATCTCTTACACTGGGTAATACAATTATCCTTGTTTACTTGTTGACGACCTGCCAAGTAAAAGTCCTCCGACTCGAGACTCCGCACTGAGCGTAGGGCCTTTTACTTCAGCTGGAATCAATGTTACCTTTTTGCTGCTCAGGGTTGCCTCTACTGTGGTTGCCACGTCCACTCCGAGACTCCCTCGGGTGGCTGGGACGCGCTGGTATAGGAAACCGTATTTTTCATCTGTGTCAAAGGGGTGTGCTGGGTCGAAGGGGTCTGTACTTGTGTCTTTGCTTGGAGACCCCTCGCGCTGCTCTGCGTGTTTCCCGACGGTCTGCAAGTACAGGCAACAGTAGCACGAGGATCAGAGTTACACACACGACACCAAACAGTTTTGGAACAGGTTCGCCGGATATGACCAAATTCGCCGCATCGGAAGCAGGTACCAGTTTCAATCTTTTTGTTACTTTGACCTTTTATTTTAGTTTGCTTGCCTCCGTTTCCAGACAGAGCAGCTGCAATTACATGACCTCGTTCCTTTAATGTTTCTTTCATTGCTGCCGTGGAGGCGGCTGTCTGATTATTCTGTTCTGCCCGAGTGGCTCTCATAAGCATTTCCTCAACTGGGCTCCCTTGTGGTAATGTTGCCAGGATTGTTGTCGTTCTAGGATTTGCTCCTTCAAAAGCGAGAGTGCGGAACATATGTTCCTGGAGTTCAGGAGGCAAATCTGCATTGTCTTTTATTGCTGCTGACAAACGGTCTAGGAATTGTCCACAGGGCTCTGTGCTTCCCTGACGGACAGTGGTATAGGGTGCAAGTTTTTTCTTATCAGGTACAGACAAAAGAGCTTGGTGGGCTAAAGTCTGTGCAATTTGGTGCATTTGAATAGGATATTGTAGCTGAACTTGTGTGTTAGAATAGGGTCCTTGCCCAATTAGCATATCTGCCTGTATACCATACAGAGGGTCTCCTACTATTAAATGGTTATTTGCTTCTTCAACTGCTAATCTTTCCCATTCTCTTTCAAACAACAAATACTGAGACAGAGTGAGGAGAAGGGAAGCAACTCTTGCACAGTCAGCAGGGGCAAGGACATCTGCTGTAAAAATAAACTGAATAATTTGTCGGGCAGCTTCTGATTGAATACCATGGGTAGTAACTGTTTGTTTTGCTTGTTGCAGTATTTTCCAATCATGAGGTTCCAAATTTGCTTGATTATTACTGACTATTACAGGGCAAGGAAGAGAACTGGCAGCCTGCCACTCACCTTCTATGACAGCATCTGGAATCACACCCAACCATCATTGCTGAATTGGATTTTTTCTGGCCTTGGTGCCTGCGGGGGTATTGCAAGGCATCCGGGCATCGGTGGAGCAGTAGGCTCCACAGGGGGTGTCACTGGGATTGGGACAGAAAGGGGTGTGGGAATAGTTTTTAGCACTGAAACAGTCTCTTTTCGTTTTTCCAATTGTTCCTGCCGTATGGTTAATTCTGCTAATTTCTTTAACACTTCTTGCATTGAATCATTAGAATTTGATTTTTTAGCTTTGTTCTTAGATTCAGAGTACTTTGACCTTCTAACTGTATCTTTTTCCTCTCCCTCGGACTCAGCCGACGGCACAGATTCATCTGACGCTATGTGAGGCAGAGGGTACAGGGAAGGGCGGCATTCTTTTCTTTTTCCTTTCTGCCCACAAGCTGAAACTCCCTTTTTCAGCCTCTGCCTGAGGAAATTCTTCTATTTCTACTGCTTCAGGCACTGCTTCTACAGCTATTGCTTCTCCTGGAGGGGGATCAGTTACTTTTTCTAATTTTTGATCAGCTGCAGCAGACTCTGATGGGGCAACTGCCTCTTTTTGTGATGGATTATTTAGCAACTCTTGCAAATTAGAGCAAACAGGGGCAGAGATTCCTTTCATGGGGACATTTCCAACTCCAAAAATGTTACAAGACATGATGGTTTGGAAGGAACTGGTTTTACATCGCCTCCCAAAGCCTCAATGGCTGTGGCAGCCACCTTTTTCTCAGCTTTCATAGTCTCTAAAGTTTTGATGATGGATTTCCAAGTAACTCCTAACTCTCTGGCTTCTTTTCCATTTTTTCCACCTCTTATCATAATGTCCCTGAGGTAGTTTCCTACCTCTTGCCACTCAGATTCACTAAACAGCAGGGCAGGTTCAGAAAGCTTTCCTTTTTTATGTGCCCATTTTATTAGGGCTATGACATCTGCTTCTTTGGTGTCCTCACCTCTCTTAGAGAGAATAGTTGTCAGTAATTTAATTGCCGCGTCTAATTCCATTGCAGTCTTACCTCAGCAGGGGCTTGATCAGCTGCTTAAGCTCTGGACTCTGGTCTCCTTCTTCACCAGGCCTCTCCTGCCTCCAGCTCTCCAGCTCCCAAATCAGGTGCTTGCCTGATTCTTCAGAGTCTTCCGCATTTAAGCAATCCGCATTTAAGCAAAGGTGTCCCTGTTCATGGCACCAGTATGAAGAGGGTCCCACGGAGAGCCGTCCGGAGTAATGACACTCAAACCACTGTGGAACCCCTGGGACCAAATGATAATACAGGACAACAGATTAAAGAGCTACCACGGGATGTGTTGATTGACATTAAGAATGCAGCATGCAATGCAATTTTACAAACTGCATCAGCAGGAACACCTGAAAACATCTACACAGGGATCAGGCAAGGACCTTCAGAACCTTTTACTTCATTCCTTGAGTGTCTCACACAAGCAGTGAACAGGCAAGTGAATGAAGAAACAGCAAAACCACACTTGATTCGAGGTCTTGCATTTGCAAATGCCAACAAAAAATGCAGACAAATCATCAACACACTGCCTGGTCAACCCTCGTTGGAAGAAATGGTGAGGGCCTGCAGCAAAAATGATACACCTCAACACACTGCATCCATTCAGGCAAACATCTGGGGAGAGCAACTTGAAAGGATCCTCCAAGTTCGGGATGGAAGATTTCTCGGAGCACTTCAACTACTGTTTAACCAAAACAATTTTACAGAAGACACATGAAGATTGTGGAAGAGGACCAGAAGAAAGAATCACAATTGCTTGTTCCTTTGTTGTGTGACAGGGGATCATTGGGTGGGATACACAATGTGAGAAAGGGACATCTTATCATAATGAAAATTGAAATAGAAAATTAAATAACATGAGTTTTTAGTAATTGATTATATTAAGGTTTAAGTTAGGTTGTACTTTAACATTTTATTGATGATGGGATTGATTTTTATATAGTTTGGTTTGAGTTTAAGTATTGTTTAGTTAGAGTATATCACTTAAGGTTTTATTTTCGGTTTGAGCCCTGAAGAAGTTAAGTTTTATAAAGGTTTAATTGATAATGAATTTATATATTATTAATTTGATACATATGGATTTTATAAAGTTAATATAATTTAGGATTTTTTTACCAAGATTTTTTTATATAGAGTTTAAGTACTGCTTGATTCAAAAATTATTTTAAGTTTTTCAAAGGTCAAGTTTATTTAGCTAACAAACTTTAGTTGTTTTTCTTTAAGGATGGAAGGATTTTGACTGAAAAGGAGGTCATGAAACATTGATGAACATTGATTTAAGGAGTAGACACAGTTTGTTGGATCCTTGGTTTTGTTTCAGTCTTTTGTTTTTTATTATAAGTTTATCAATATATAAGAGTCTTAAAGGAATTTCTTTTGGTTTTTCTGAGATTGATTTCATCATTTAATAGTCAGTTTTTATAGTCTGTTATTTCTTTATATAATGATACAAAGGGAGTTTGTTGTTTTCAAATCCTTTCTTTTATTTTTAAGTACTTTATAAATGTTATTGTTAAGAAATTTTATCATATTATTAGGTGAAGCCTTGTGCTTTGGCTTCTCATAGCAAATTTTCCTATGTTTTATTGTCCTTTATGCAATCTTATCCCAGTTGCATGCCATTTTGAAGTCTCATTTTGGCTTCTAACTGTATTGTGCATTTTTCTAGGTGGACCCTCTGGTTTGTTTTTATATCACTTGTGAGTGGAATCATTGCATTTCTATTTTTTACCATTCTGAAATGTTTTTCAGAAGATCTCAGAGGGAGATGACTGAAACATTTTGACAGCCTTTTGTCAACTGTTGATCTTATGATTTCTTCCAACTGACATCCTCTTTCCCTCAAAGAAGTTTCAAGGAAAATGCATCCTTGTGTCATCTGATAGATTTGTCATCTTGAACTTCAAGTGTTTATTTTATGTGAAAATGTTATGATAGGTTGTTATGTTTTAAGTATCATATATGTATTGCTGGAACAAGCTTGGTTTTAGATAATATGTTAGGGGACATCACTCCAGTTTAAAGTTTGGGTCCTGGCCAGGCCCTGATTTTCACTTGGACAGATGAGTTTGCCAGCAAAATCCAGAGGTTTCTGCACAAAAATGAATCCTATGCAGGTCATTTTGAGCTACCGATTTGATCCTACAGATGTAACAGCTGAGGCAGCTTTGAGGTGAAACTTGTCAGCCTTGCCTGGGAAAGGATGACAAGGATTTTCACAGGAAACAAATGCTTCAGCTGTTTGCAGACACTGAAGTGCTGGCACAATGTTTCTAATGATTGTGCTTTGTTCAATTTTTATATGTTATTTAGAAACTCTTTCTTTTGAACCTTCGTTAATTGTTGTTGGTTTTGGTAAGTTTTATCCATTTTATCATTGAGGTCATTTGTCTTGTTTTATATTATGTTTTATATTTTTCAACCTTCCTGTTTCAAAAAAGAAGGAGAAAAAATTGAAGGAGTGCTTGAAATAAGGTTGGAATGAGGCTGGAGATTTTGTGTATTTTAATCTTTTGAAATAATTATTTTGTAAAGCCCACTTCACTGATCATCAGGTGAAACGTGAGGAGAGTCCCAGACACTGGACAGATCAAATCAAAATAAACATTCAAATTAATAACTTCGGGCAAGGATTGTGTTTGTGTTTTCACAGGGGTGGAAAGTGGGTGTCAGCAGGATGCCTGAGATCTTGTCGAGTTCAGAGGAAAGCAGATCCTGGCTCCAGAAGCAGAGAAGTCAGCACGCAGACGTGAGCAGGTGTCAAGACAGTGGACATCTCTTTGTTCTACGTGCAAAAAAGGACTCTGGGACTTGAGTTGTCGTCTTCCCATTTCAGGAAAGGGAGATGTTGATGTTGCATTCCAGATTCCCACAGGGAATGAGGCCTGCAGTTTGATCAAGTGTTATACTTGTGCCTCATCTTCTCACTGATTGCCTTGGGCAATGGGGTGGTTTTGTCCATGTTTCAACCAAGAGAAATGTTTGGGAAACTCTGGGCAGCACATCAGGGTTGACACCATCAGTCTGAAACACTCAAGGCCAGAAAAGCCCTTTTCAACATGTTTGAATTTGCCAGGGAACAAATGGCTGATTCCAAAAGACATCCCTCCAACAGTTTTGCAAGTGCATTCTCAATTTGGGGAATGGAGGTGGTGTTTGGATGGGGTTTCTTTCTGCAGCTCCTTATGAGCCCTGAGAATTGGAAAGTTGTGGCAAAAATGAATTTTTATATAACAACACGGCTTTTCGGAGTGGCACAAAACAAAGATAAAATCATAGAAGTCACTCCAAAACACATAATTTGTAAAGAAGCATCATCTTGGTGTATCTACACTAAGATGTCGAACAAACCATCCAACCAGGTTTCAAAATAATTGCCAGGGGAGATCTTTTTCATTTGTAAGAACACAGTTTGATTTGCTATCCCTATGGATGTCAGGGACAGTCCATGCTGCATTGGGAGATCTTTTGTTAACACGCAGCATGACTTTGATAAAAGAGCAAGAAGGAAAAAATCTGATTAATGAAGTGATCCAGATTGGGACAATGATAAGGTTAACACATGGACAAAAGGCTCGGAAAACTGGAATGGTTCTGCTTTCACAGCAGGTGGCATCAAAAAGAGCCTTGGCACAGTTGGATCAAAAGAGGTTGTGGGCAGAGTAAAGATGCCCATGCTGTTCCTTTTGCACTGAGTGATTTGTTAGCTAAGTGTGAAATGAGAACAAAGCAGCAGTTGAACATCTATTGCGGACGCATGGACACAAGAGTGATAAATGTGAAGAGGTATCATGAGAGAAAACACACCTGGAGGGAAACTAAATCTTAGATGGATGGTGTGTTCAATTTGTTTAACCTTTCACAGCTGTAGAAGGAAAATTTGAAAACAGTTATAAATATTTATAGGGTATTGTAATCCTTCTGATGCTTGTGCTGTGCTTGCTTCAGTGCATGCGGCAGACCATGGACAGAGCTGTCAAAGAAGGGTTCTTGGCTCAAAAAGGAGGGGGAGATGTGGGAAACCAGAGCATCCCTCTGGCTGCCCTGGAAGGTCTGGGACCCTGGCAGGGGGTCAGGAACCCCCCTGTACAGAGCCCCGAGAGACACTGTCTCTGATCTCTGTCCATGCAAACGAGTTTTCAATCTTACAGGATGAATTACAAGCTCTGAGTGTTTGATATAAGTAGTAATTAGTGTGGCATGGGTGCAAAAGTAGAATTTTAGGATTCTAGATAAGAGGTTCAAAGGAGGCAAGATGGAGGAAACTGGGCATGCCTTGTCCTTCTTCTTCATGTCCTCCATGTTTCACTGCGGTGTTGGCATTTTTCTGTTGGTTTAGGCTGGGGACACACTGTTCAACATGGGTGATAGGTATTGGCACATTATTGTAAATATAGCACACGTAGTTTCTAGTATATAATGTTTGTAACATCCCACTGAGGGGCAGAACCCCACACACTGTCCTGTGAGACAGACCTGCTGCAGGTCAGAGAGAAAATATTTTATAAAAAGAAATAAACAACCTTGAAAACCAGCACAGAGGAATTACAACTACTTCTTTGACAGCGGGGCTGAAAGACAGAGACTTTCTACAATCTCGGGAGCATCTAAATATCACAGATCCCAACACCCCAGTGTTTGAGGGCAGGTGAGACCCAGCTCTGAGGAAGACAAGGCCAGCCAGACTTGTTGGTAATGTGAGTTTTTGTCTACGAATAATCCGTGGATTTTGGGAATTTTGGAGATGGAAACCCATTTTGGCCATGGATGCTTGAGAGAGAAGGGCACTTCTTTTCCATTTGAAGGAAAGCCCAGAGCCCCAGCGTTTCAGGGGTACATGAGAAGAGACCCTCGACATGCCAAGGACAGTTGGACCAGTCAGGCTGAGCCAACCAGACCTGTTACCTGTTCCCTTGTTTCCATGGGGCCCTGCAGTGTCACAGTGGTGGTGTCATGTTGGATCCTTGGTTCCATGAGGCCCAGATGAGTCACACTGCCCCTTGTTTCCATGGGGCTCCATAGTGTCACAATGGTCCCTTGCTTCCATGAGGCCTTGCAGTGTAACAGGAGTCTCCTTGGTGCCACAGTATCACAATGGACCCTTGGTTCCATGGGGATTCCCAGTGTCAGAAGGGTCTCCTTGGCTCCATGAGGCCCTGCAGAGCCCCTTGATTCAACGAGGCCTCAAAGTGTCACCATGGCCTCCAGGGTTCCATGAGGCCCCGCAATGTCACAGTGGACCTTTGGTTCCATGGAGTCCTGCACTGTTCCATGGATCCTTAGTTCCATGGGGCCCTGAAGTGTCACAATGGACCCCTTGGTTCCATGGTGCCACACAGTGTGACAAGTGCCCCTTGGCCTGCCAAGACTCCATAGTGTCACAATGGCCCCTTGGATCCATGGGGCCTGTAGTGTCACAAATGGCCCCTTGGATCCATGGGGCCTGTAGTGTCACAATGGCTCCTTGGATCCATGGGGCCTGTAGTGTCACAATGGCTCCTTGGATCCATGGAGCCTGTAGTGTCACAATGGCTCCTTGGATCCATGGGGCCTGTAGTGTCACAATGTCTCCTTGGATCCATGGGGCCTGTAGTGTCACAATGGCCCCTTGGATCCATGGGGCCTGTAGTGTCACAATGGCTCCTTGGATCCATGGGGCCTGTAGTGTCACAATGGTCTCCATGATGCCATAGGGCCTTGCAGTGTCACAACAGACCATTGGTTTCACTGAGCCCCACAGAGTCACTATGGTCCCCTTGGCTGCACAGGGCTCTGGAGTGCCACAATGCCTCCTTGGTGTCACAAGGCCTCAAAGTGTCAAAATGGCCTCCAAGGTTCCATGAGGCCCTGCTGTGTCACAGTGGACCTGTGGTTCCATGATGCCCCATAGTGTCACAATGGCATCCTTGGTTCCACGGTGTCAGAATGGCCCCTGCATCCCATGGACACCCACAGTGTTCACTGTAGTGCCCTTGATTCCACGAGGCCCTGCCATGCTCTAATGGCCCCTTGGTTCCAGTGGGTCCAAAGTGTCAGAATAGCCTCCATTGTTCCATGAGGCCCCTCAATGTCACTGTGCTCCCCTTGGTTCCACAGGATCCACAGTGAAACAATGGACTCTTGGTTCCATGAGGTTCCTCAGTCACAATGGTCTCCTTGGATTCACAGTGTCACCATGGACCCATGGCTCCATGAGGCCTTGCTGTATCAGAATGGCCCCTTGGTTCCAAGAGGTTTCTCAGTGTCACAATGGTCTCCTTGGATCCGCAGTATCACAATGGACCATTGGTTCAGTGTGGCCCCAGCGTGCCAAAATGGATTTTGGTTCCATGGGGTTCCGCTGTGTCACCATGGTCCCTTTGTTCCATGAGTTTGCTCAGTGTCACAGCTGACTCCTTGGTTCTGTGAGGCCCCGCTGCCACCAAATCTCTGAAATATCAGAATGAGGCTCCTTAACACTCATTTGCTATTTCAGAGAGGATCATTTCTTCAGGCCTGAGGTCTAACATGGGATAACTCCTAACCTCACCTGGACATGTAATTCTACCAGTGTGTTGTTCATATACAGTCGCTAAATGCCAATCACAATTTACCCATTTCCATAAAACCCACCCCAAGTTCCCAGGTTCAGTCCTTGTTTTCTCTATCACTGCACCCTTGAGCCAGATGTCTTCTTCTTGTCTTCCAGCCATCCTTGCTGGGAAAGCAGCCCCTGCATGCCTTGTTTCTGTGCTGAAAGTTCACAGGCACGGTAAAAATGGAATGAACCCTTTGGGTCTCAAGGCCAAGGCTTTGTGTGGCCAGGCAGGGGCAGGCAGGAGGCAGAGCTGTCAGCAAAGGAAGGGGCCAGCGAGGTGGGGCAGCCGGGGGATGACGACAGCCTGCAGGGACAGAGGCCAGGGCAGGGACACCGCAGGACAGCCTGGGCTGCAGAGGGCACAGGGATGTGCAGCAGCTGCAAGGCCCTGACAGAGCCAACCTGTGCAGCCCTTTGGCCATGGCTGCTGGCCCTGGGCCTGAGGCCACGAGGGGACAAGTGACCCTTGCAGCCCTGGGGCCTCATGGCCTCCTTGTCCCTGCTCAGCAGCCTGGCAGAGGCCGCCCCATGGTCCTGCCCTTGGCATGGCACATCCCCACATGCCAGTGCCCATCCCGGGAAGAGCCCGGAGCAAGGAGGGAGGGACAGGATCTGCCTTGCCAGGGGCTGGGGCTCAGCCTTGGCCATTTGCATTCCTGAAACACATCCAGGTTTGCTCAGCACCAGAGACACCTTTGCCTTGTTTGTCCCCACCTGTCATCAGTGCCTCCAGTGTTCTGCTCTAGCTGGAACCTGGGGACACTTTCTCAGTCGTGTCCCTCAGTGGGACCCATTAAAACTTCAAGAAACTTTGGAGTTTAAATTTGAGTTCTTGAGAAGTTTTTTGAAGACAGTCTTCAGGGACTGAGTCTGATGTAAACAACACCAAAGCCCCAGAGGGTCATTAAAGTCCTTGTGCTCTTTCTGTGCTGGTGAGCTGGGCCAGGCTCCTGGCACAGAGGCAGCTCCTGGCAACCAAGAAGAGCTTCAAAAAGACATTTCTCCTGAGGAGCAGCCCTTCTCCCAGCCCAGCAGGGCTGAGGGCACTGCCTGCAGATACCTGAGAGCGGTGAAGCCGACAGAGGCTCACAGCAGCTGGAAGGACAATTCTGAGCTCACTGATGGAGAAATCCTTCCCACTTCTGACACCGTCAGTCTCTGCCTGCAGGGATCTCCTGAAGCTGACCCAGGACAGGACAGATGTGACTGTAAGGATGGCTCTGCTGCTGTTTCTGCTTTGGGGGAGGATGTGCTGCAGAGCGGGGCTGCCCTGGGCACCGTCAGCGGGACAGGGCAGGACAGCTCCTGCTGCCAGGGACGGCTGCAGGGAGTGAACCTGGGGCTGCAACCAGGGCTTCCCAGGGCTGTCCTGCAGAGCAGCTCCTGCAGCCCTCAGGGCTCTTGGCCAGCCCAGGGGATGTGCCACCTGCCCAGGGGCAGCTCTCAGCCTGCCTGGCACCTCCCCATGGACAGTGCAGGGGAGCTGTGGGTGCAGGGAGTGACTCCTGCCAGGGCAGGTCCTGCTGCTGTGGAGAGGGTGCTGTGTGGGCCAGAGCTGCTCAGAGCTCCAGCTCATGCCCAGCTCATTTTTGAGGGGACTTGTCATGACCTCATTCAAGGCAGGCGTTTCCTGCTTGAGGCTCTGCTTTCCTGAATCTGTACTCCCACTTTTCCCTGGCTCAGCTTGGTGGCAATGGAAACTCAGCTGTGCAGGGCAGAGCAGGGGCTGAGGCTCTTAAACCATCACCTGAGGATTCCTGGGAACCTCAGCAAGTGCCTCCCCCTGCCCAGCCTCCAGACCCATCCAGCATCACCTTTCCATGGTGCCCAGGCCTGGGGGAGCTGTTCTTTAATCCCTGCAGGGCTGAGCAGCTGCAGGGCAGAGCTGGCCCAGGGGCCGGGCTGGGCTCTGGCAGCTCTGGCAGGGAAGAAGCCCGCGGCCACAGGAGCAGCTGGGGCTGGGACAGCTCCAGCAGCAGAGCCGTGGGCAGGGAGGGAGGGAGGCAGTGCTGAAGGAAGCCCTGGCTCAAGGGAGATGTGGCACCTGCCAGCCCTGCCCTGCAGGGCAGACACTGCCCTGAGCAGCACAGCTCTTGTGTCCCCTCCCAGCCAGCACAGCCCTCAGCCCAGGGCTCGGGGCCCTCAGTCCCTCCTGGGCAGCACCAGAGATGAAGGGCATCTCTCCGGCCATGTGTCCATTCCCTGATGACCAGGGCCTGGGGGCCACTGTCCTTCCCTGGTGCTGCCTGGCAGGGGCTGGGGCAGGACTGGGCAGGGAAAGGCTTTTCCTCAGGCCTGGCTCTCTCGCTCCTTGCCTTGCCCAGGTGCTCCTGGCATTGCTGACGGGCTCTCTGGAATGGCAGTTCCAGCTGCAGGGTCAGGCCCAGCCCTTGGGCTCCTCCTGTGCAGGCTGAGCACAGCAATGGGGTGTTCCAGCTCCCTGTGCCCGGGGAGCTCTGGGCAGGGCAGGCTGGGAGGCTGGCCATGAGCCGACTCTCCTCAAGCAGTGCCATGGACAGGACCCTTAGTGTGTTATTGGGATGCCGTCCGAGCTATGAGCTGCCTCCAGGGGACACCAGAGGACAGGAGAGTCCTTGGCCAGGAGTGGGGCTGAGACTCTGAGAAAGGCTGAGCCAGTTTGCTCTGCTCTGGGTTCCTCTGCTCTCAGCTGTGTCAGGCTGATTTCCAGGGGAACACAGGGACTGCCCTCGATCTCAGAAAGGGCAGCTGGGGACAGATGGAGCGACAGAGCAGCTCCCCTCACCCTTCACTGAGTTACAGCCAAGGCTTTTGCATTGCACAGTTCTCTCTGATCTCCCTGGGCACAGCAGGAAACCCTCTCAAACTGCCTTTGGCCATCATGGCTCCTTAGCCCTGGGACAGGAGATGCTGCCAGGCTCCTCTGCCTCAGGAGCAGTTTGGGCTGATAAAATCCAGCGCCAGGACTGGCCTCTGTTCCCGTTCCCATGACGCCACTGCTGCAGAGCAGAGCTGACTCTTCGGTGTCCATGGGCAGAGCCCCTGCTCATCACAGCAACGGGGCCAGATCCCAGCAGAGCTCCAGGCACAGGGCTGAATAAACAGCTCTGAGAAAAGGAAAATTGGGTGGCCCAGAGTGGCAGGGGCAGGGCTGGGAGAAAGGGCTTGGACATTGCTCAGCAAAATCTCCCCTGACTTGTCACTGCCTCCTCTCTGAACAGGCCCCCATGTGCAGCCACAACCAATGTCCAACAGCAGCTCCATCAGCCACTTCCTCCTGCTGGCACTGGCAGACACACGGCAGGAACATCCCAATGCCCACAGACCCTGTGAGTACATTCTCTGATCATCTCTTGTGCAGAGCAGCCAGGGTGCCCAGGGCTGTCCTGCAGAGCAGGGTCCTGCAGCCCAGGGCTTGGTTTTTGAATGTGAGCAGTGATAACAAAAACTGGGGCAAAGAATTCCTTGGACCTACTCCAATGGGTTGAGCCAGGGGTGTGTAACTGGGGTAACTGAATTTCCTTTTGGATGTTCCTGTAAAATATCCTAATTAATTAAACTTAATAAATTGTTGAAATCGATGGCTGGGTGTGCCCCATCCCCACTGGGACACCTGGAAACTTGCAATAAAGGTCTGGTTTTTACTTTACTGGTCTAACACTATGACAAGGGATTTTTTTTCTCTTTTGATTGTAAAAAACAGGGGGATGAGAGAAGCAGAACAGGAATTGTAATCAGATATTCAGAGAACATTCTGAGTTGAAAGGGACACACAGGATCATCAAAGGAATGTGTGAACATTTACAGAGACTCCAGAACTGTGACTTTGGGTGGTCAGTCTCTCTGCTGGCAGCCTCCCAAAGGGCCTTCAGCCACTCCTCAGCCCTGGACAGCAGCAGCATCACCTTTGCAGGGCCCAGCAGGGCTCTCCTGAGCTGCCCTCGCCCAGCTGCACACAGACCCTGCCCCAGCCAGGGCCCTGCACACAGGCAGGTTTCTGTAGGGCCGGGCCGAGGGCACACAGGGTGGGATGGGCTCTGTGAGCGCTGGCAGGGACAAGGCGCCTCTCAGGAGGGAATGTCCAGGCCCAGGGAGATGCTCAGGGAAGCAGAGGGGGCTGAACAGAGCAGTGCAGGGGGAACAAGCCCATCCAGCCCCTCACCTTCCCTCAGTCACAGGGAATCCTTTGCCTCTCACATTTCTCAGTGGCAAACTCTGGGTGCATCAGGAATGCTGGGGATTTCTGACCTCAGAGAGCAAGGAATGATGTGTGGGTAGGAAGACAATTCCTAAATCCAACTCCTGCCATCTATTTCCCTTAGAAGTCTGAGTGCAGATGCTACCAACCCTTTCTGTGTTAGGAGTGATTCCCCTGAGAAATCCTTGTCGCTCTGCCACATGGCCACAAACCCAGGTCAGCGGGGCAGGGATGTTTCCTCGAGAGCTCCCAGGCACAGCCCTGGCTGCTCCTGGCACACTCAGCCAGCACAACTGGAGCTCAGGCAGGGGCCTGGGTGAAGGTTTTCCCAGATCAGGAACAAAGGTGGGTGAGTCCCAGCAGGACAGTCTACAGGGAATGGCCCAGGTTTGGCTCCAAGCAACCTCTCCTTGAGGTTGAGTGACTTGTCACTGTCCTTTCTGCCTGAACAGGTCCCCATGTGCAGCCACAGCCAATGTCCAACAGCAGCTCCATCAGCCACTTCCTCCTGCTGGCACTAGCACACACGCGGCAGCTGCAGCTCCTGCACTTCTGCCTCTTCCTGGGCATCTCCCTGGCTGCCCTCCTGGGCAACGGCCTCATCATCAGCGCCGTAGCCTGCGGCCACCACCTGCACACGCCCATGTTCTTCTTCCTGCTCAACCTGGCCCTCAGCGACCTGGGCTCCATCTGCACCACTGTCCCCAAAGCCATGCACAATTCCCTCTGGGACACCAGCACCATCTCCTACTCAGGATGTGCTGCACAGGCTTTCTTCTTTCTTTTCTTCATCACAGCAGAATTTTCCCTCCTGACCGTCATGTGCTACGACCGCTACGTGTCCATCTGCAAACCCCTGCACTACGGGACCCTCCTGGGCAGCAGAGCTTGTGCCCACATGGCAGCAGCTGCCTGGGCCAGTGGCTTTCTCAATGCTCTGCTGCTCACAGCAAATACATTTTCCCTTCCCCTGTTCCAGGGCAATGCCCTGGGCCAGTTCTTCTGTGAAATCCCCCAGATCCTCAAACTATCCTGCTCCAAATCCTACCTCAGGGAACTGGGGCTTATTGTGCTAATTGCTCTTCTATATTTTGGCTGTTTTGTGTTCATTATTTTCTCCTATGTGCAGATCTTCAGGGCCGTGCTGAGGATCCCCTCTGAGCAGGGACGGCACAAAGCCTTTTCCACCTGCCTCCCTCACCTGGCCGTGGTTTCCCTGTTTATCAGCACTGGCACTTTTTCCTACCTGAAGCCCCCCTCCATGTCCTCCCCATCCCTGGATCTGGCCCTGTCAGTTCTGTACTCGGTGGTGCCTCCAGCCCTGAACCCCCTCATCTACAGCCTGAGGAACCAGGAGCTCAAGGCTGCACTGTGGACACTGATGACTGGATGCTTTCAGAAACATTGAACTGCTGGCCAATTTCTGGCAAATCACTTTTAATAAAAGTCATATTTGATACATCTTTTTGGTTTCATTTTGAAGGTTCTTTTTCTGTATTTTACTATTTCCATATTGTCCTCAAGGAAGTGTCTTTGATCACTTCTCATTTTATTTCTCTCTACCTTCCCTGTGGCCACAGACTGTGCCAGTGAGGGGCTGCACTCTCGGTGGCTTTCAAGAAACTCAAGGATGTCCCAGCAAA
>NW_027100120.1:0-74502 GCF_031753505.1 Anomalospiza imberbis
AAGACTTGCCAAGGTGGGACGCATCAGGACCAAGTCAAAACCCAGGCAAGTTGTCCTGGAACGCTTTCCATTCGCTTGCCGAGAGTGAATTCAACAGGCAGGAGAGCGGCAGCCACCGTCCTCCAGCAGTCGGAAGGCTTGGCACACAAGCCCGCTTCTTTGCGGCTTCGTTCTTCGCCTCTTCCAAGCAACCGCGATCTCTGCTTCTCGGAGGCGAAGAAGCGGCTAATTCGCGCACAGCTCAGTAGAGCGGCAGCGGAGCGCTCCGGAGCGCCGCTTCAAGCCGAAAGACGCCGGGAAGCGGCACTTTCCTCCGGATAGCTCCGGAGCCGCGCTTCTGCTTCTCTAGTCATCTCTAGCTTAGCGAAAAGCTTTCCCACTCCATTTGGCAAGGGGAGAGCGTACCTGCACTGCACACTAACCGCGGTTTGCAAAGAAAGAGGATTTGCTGCACATTCCAAGGACACGCCTCTTTCCGAGGCAATCTGCAACCTGCTGTCAGATGGAAGTGCTCTCTGCCCTCTCCTGCCCAGCTCTAGGTACTAGCGGGCACTTTCCAGCCTGGCCGAGGCAAACAACCTCCAGAGATGTCACAGAGCATAAGTGGAGCACAGATGCTCAAAAGCAGCAAAGCTGAAGAGCCTGGCTCAGCTTCACTAGTGTGCAATTGACTGACTGCGAAAAACAAAGCAGCAGAGCACCGGGCTTCTGGGCGCTGTGAAGGCAATTGCCAAAAGCAGGCAGCTGCTCCTTCCCAAGCACAGGCAGCTGCCTATGTTCTTGCTTGTCGACAAACTCACCGCTGCCCTTCTTTTCAGCAGCTGCCACCGTCTTCTGTGCATCTCGCAGCCTCTGGCGACGAGCAAGACTTGCCAAGGTGGGACGCATCAGGACCAAGTCAAAACCCAGGCAAGTTGTCCTGGAACGCTTTCCATTCGCTTGCCGAGAGTGAATTCAACAGGCAGGAGAGCGGCAGCCACCGTCCTCCGGCAGTCGGAAGGCTTGGCACACAAGCCCGCTTCTTTGCGGCTTCGTTCTTCGCCTCTTCCAAGCAACCGCGATCTCTGCTTCTCGGAGGCGAAGAAGCGGCTAATTCGCGCACAGCTCAGTAGAGCGCACGCGGAGCGCTCCGGAGCGCCGCTTCAAGCCGAAAGACGCCGGGAAGCGGCACTTTCCTCCGGATAGCTCCGGAGCCGCGCTTCTGCTTCTCTAGTCATCTCTTGCTTAGCGAAAAGCTTTCCCACTCCATTTGGCAAGGGGAGAGCGTACCTGCACTGCACACTAACCGCGGTTTGCAAAGAAAGAGGATTTGCTGCACATTCCAAGGACACGCCTCTTTCCGAGGCAATCTGCAACCTGCTGTCAGATGGAAGTGCTCTCTGCCCTCTCCTGCCCAGCTCTAGGTACTAGCGGGCACTTTCCAGCCTGGCCGAGGCAAACAACCTCCAGAGATGTCACAGAGCATAAGTGGAGCACAGATGCTCAAAAGCAGCAAAGCTGAAGAGCCTGGCTCAGCTTCACTAGTGTGCAATTGACTGACTGCGAAAAACAAAGCAGCAGAGCACCGGGCTTCTGGGCGCTGTGAAGGCAATTGCCAAAACCAGGCAGCTGCTCCTTCCCAAGCACAGGCAGCTGCCTATGTTCTTGCTTGTCGACAAACTCACCGCTGCCCTTCTTTTCAACAGCTGCCACCGTCTTCTGTGCATCTCGCAGCCTCTGGCGACGAGCAAGACTTGCCAAGGTGGGACGCAAGTCAAAACCCAGGCAAGTTGTCCTGGAACGCTTTCCATTCGCTTGCCGAGAGTGAATTCAAGAGGCAGGAGAGCGGCAGCCACCGTCCTCCAGCAGTCGGAAGGCTTGGCACACAAGCCCGCTTCTTTGCGGCTTCGTTCTTCGCCTCTTCCAAGCAACCGCGATCTCTGCTTCTCGGAGGCGAAGAAGCGGCTAATTCGCGCACAGCTCAGTAGAGCGGCAGCGGAGCGCTCCGGAGCGCCGCTTCAAGCCGAAAGACGCCGGGAAGCGGCACTTTCCTCCGGATAGCTCCGGAGCCGCGCTTCTGCTTCTCTAGTCATCTCTAGCTTAGCGAAAAGCTTTCCCACTCCAGTTGGCAAGGGGAGAGCGTACCTGCACTGCACACTAACCGCGGTTTGCAAAGAAAGAGGATTTGCTGCACATTCCAAGGACACGGCTCTTTCCGAGGCAATCTGCAACCTGCTGTCAGATGGAAGTGCTCTCTGCCCTCTCCTGCCCAGCTCTAGGTACTAGCGGGCACTTGCCAGCCTGGCCGAGGCAAACAACCTCCAGAGATGTCACAGAGCATAAGTGGAGCACAGATGCTCAAAAGCAGCAAAGCTGAAGAGCCTGGCTCAGCTTCACTAGTGTGCAATTGACTGACTGCGAAAAACAAAGCAGCAGAGCACCGGGCTTCTGGGCGCTGTGAAGGCAATTGCCAAAACCAGGCAGCTGCTCCTTCCCAAGCACAGGCAGCTGCCTATGTTCTTGCTTGTCGACAAACTCACCGCTGCCCTTCTTTTCAGCAGCTGCCACCGTCTTCTGTGCATCTCGCAGCCTCTGGCGACGAGCAAGACTTGCCAAGGTGGGACGCATCAGGACCAAGTCAAAACCCAGGCAAGTTGTCCTGGAACGCTTTCCATTCGCTTGCCGAGAGTGAATTCAACAGGCAGGAGAGCGGCAGCCACCGTCCTCCAGCAGTCGGAAGGCTTGGCACACAAGCCCGCTTCTTTGCGGCTTCGTTCTTCGCCTCTTCCAAGCAACCGCGATCTCTGCTTCTCGGAGGCGAAGAAGCGGCTAATTCGCGCACAGCTCAGTAGAGCGGCAGCGCAGCGCTCCGGAGCGCCGCTTCAAGCCGAAAGACGCCGGGAAGCGGCACTTTCCTCCGGATAGCTCCGGAGCCGCGCTTCTGCTTCTCTAGTCATCTCTAGCTTAGCGAAAAGCTTTCCCACTCCATTTGGCAAGGGGAGAGCTTACCTGCACTGCACACTAACCGCGGTTTGCAAAGAAAGAGGATTTGCTGCACATTCCAAGGACACGCCTCTTTCCGAGGCAATCTGCAACCTGCTGTCAGATGGAAGTGCTCTCTGCCCTCTCCTGCCCAGCTCTAGGTACTAGCGGGCACTTTCCAGCCTGGCCGAGGCAAACAACCTCCAGAGATGTCACAGAGCATAAGTGGAGCACAGATGCTCAAAAGCAGCAAAGCTGAAGAGCCTGGCTCAGCTTCACTAGTGTGCAATTGACTGACTGCGAAAAACAAAGCAGCAGAGCACCGGGCTTCTGGGCGCTGTGAAGGCAATTGCCAAAAGCAGGCAGCTGCTCCTTCCCAAGCACAGGCAGCTGCCTATGTTCTTGCTTGTCGACAAACTCACCGCTGCCCTTCTTTTCAACAGCTGCCACCGTCTTCTGTGCATCTCGCAGCCTCTGGCGACGAGCAAGACTTGCCAAGGTGGGACGCATCAGGACCAAGTCAAAACCCAGGCAAGTTGTCCTGGAACGCTTTCCATTCGCTTGCCGAGAGTGAATTCAACAGGCAGGAGAGCGGCAGCCACCGTCCTCCAGCAGTCGGAAGGCTTGGCACACAAGCCCGCTTCTTTGCGGCTTCGTTCTTCGCCTCTTCCAAGCAACCGCGATCTCTGCTTCTCGGAGGCGAAGAAGCGGCTAATTCGCGCACAGCTCAGTAGAGCGGCAGCGGAGCGCTCCGGAGCGCCGCTTCAAGCCGAAAGACGCCGGGAAGCGGCACTTTCCTCCGGATAGCTCCGGAGCCGCGCTTCTGCTTCTCTAGTCATCTCTAGCTTAGCGAAAAGCTTTCCCACTCCATTTGGCAAGGGGAGAGCGTACCTGCACTGCACACTAACCGCGGTTTGCAAAGAAAGAGGATTTGCTGCACATTCCAAGGACACGGCTCTTTCCGAGGCAATCTGCAACCTGCTGTCAGATGGAAGTGCTCTCTGCCCTCTCCTGCCCAGCTCTAGGTACTAGCGGGCACTTTCCAGCCTGGCCGAGGCAAACAACCTCCAGAGATGTCACAGAGCATAAGTGGAGCACAGATGCTCAAAAGCAGCAAAGCTGAAGAGCCTGGCTCAGCTTCACTAGTGTGCAATTGACTGACTGCGAAAAACAAAGCAGCAGAGCACCGGGCTTCTGGGCGCTGTGAAGGCAATTGCCAAAAGCAGGCAGCTGCTCCTTCCCAAGCACAGGCAGCTGCCTATGTTCTTGCTTGTCGACAAACTCACCGCTGCCCTTCTTTTCAGCAGCTGCCACCGTCTTCTGTGCATCTCGCAGCCTCTGGCGACGAGCAAGACTTGCCAAGGTGGGACGCATCAGGACCAAGTCAAAACCCAGGCAAGTTGTCCTGGAACGCTTTCCATTCGCTTGCCGAGAGTGAATTCAAGAGGCAGGAATGCGGCAGCCACCGTCCTCCGGCAGTCGGAAGGCTTGGCACACAAGCCCGCTTCTTTGCGGCTTCGTTCTTCGCCTCTTCCAAGCAACCGCGATCTCTGCTTCTCGGAGGCGAAGAAGCGGCTAATTCGCGCACAGCTCAGTAGAGCGGCAGCGGAGCGCTCCGGAGCGCCGCTTCAAGCCGAAAGACGCCGGGAAGCGGCACTTTCCTCCGGATAGCTCCGGAGCCGCGCTTCTGCTTCTCTAGTCATCTCTAGCTTAGCGAAAAGCTTTCCCACTCCATTTGGCAAGGGGAGAGCGTACCTGCACTGCACACTAACCGCGGTTTGCAAAGAAAGAGGATTTGCTGCACATTCCAAGGACACGGCTCTTTCCGAGGCAATCTGCAACCTGCTGTCAGATGGAAGTGCTCTCTGCCCTCTCCTGCCCAGCTCTAGGTACTAGCGGGCACTTTCCAGCCTGGCCGAGGCAAACAACCTCCAGAGATGTCACAGAGCATAAGTGGAGCACAGATGCTCAAAAGCAGCAAAGCTGAAGAGCCTGGCTCAGCTTCACTAGTGTGCAATTGACTGACTGCGAAAAACAAAGCAGCAGAGCACCGGGCTTCTGGGCGCTGTGAAGGCAATTGCCAAAACCAGGCAGCTGCTCCTTCCCAAGCACAGGCAGCTGCCTATGTTCTTGCTTGTCGACAAACTCACCGCTGCCCTTCTTTTCAGCAGCTGCCACCGTCTTCTGTGCATCTCGCAGCCTCTGGCGACGAGCAAGACTTGCCAAGGTGGGACGCATCAGGACCAAGTCAAAACCCAGGCAAGTTGTCCTGGAACGCTTTCCATTCGCTTGCCGAGAGTGAATTCAACAGGCAGGAGAGCGGCAGCCACCGTCCTCCAGCAGTCGGAAGGCTTGGCACACAAGCCCGCTTCTTTGCGGCTTCGTTCTTCGCCTCTTCCAAGCAACCGCGATCTCTGCTTCTCGGAGGCGAAGAAGCGGCTAATTCGCGCACAGCTCAGTAGAGCGGCAGCGCAGCGCTCCGGAGCGCCGCTTCAAGCCGAAAGACGCCGGGAAGCGGCACTTTCCTCCGGATAGCTCCGGAGCCGCGCTTCTGCTTCTCTAGTCATCTCTAGCTTAGCGAAAAGCTTTCCCACTCCATTTGGCAAGGGGAGAGCTTACCTGCACTGCACACTAACCGCGGTTTGCAAAGAAAGAGGATTTGCTGCACATTCCAAGGACACGCCTCTTTCCGAGGCAATCTGCAACCTGCTGTCAGATGGAAGTGCTCTCTGCCCTCTCCTGCCCAGCTCTAGGTACTAGCGGGCACTTTCCAGCCTGGCCGAGGCAAACAACCTCCAGAGATGTCACAGAGCATAAGTGGAGCACAGATGCTCAAAAGCAGCAAAGCTGAAGAGCCTGGCTCAGCTTCACTAGTGTGCAATTGACTGACTGCGAAAAACAAAGCAGCAGAGCACCGGGCTTCTGGGCGTTGTGAAGGCAATTGCCAAAAGCAGGCAGCTGCTCCTTCCCAAGCACAGGCAGCTGCCTATGTTCTTGCTTGTCGACAAACTCACCGCTGCCCTTCTTTTCAACAGCTGCCACCGTCTTCTGTGCATCTCGCAGCCTCTGGCGACGAGCAAGACTTGCCAAGGTGGGACGCATCAGGACCAAGTCAAAACCCAGGCAAGTTGTCCTGGAACGCTTTCCATTCGCTTGCCGAGAGTGAATTCAACAGGCAGGAGAGCGGCAGCCACCGTCCTCCAGCAGTCGGAAGGCTTGGCACACAAGCCCGCTTCTTTGCGGCTTCGTTCTTCGCCTCTTCCAAGCAACCGCGATCTCTGCTTCTCGGAGGCGAAGAAGCGGCTAATTCGCGCACAGCTCAGTAAAGCGGCAGCGGAGCGCTCCGGAGCGCCGCTTCAAGCCGAAAGACCCCGGGAAACGGCACTTTCCTCCGGATAGCTCCGGAGCCGCGCTTCTGCTTCTCTAGTCATCTCTAGCTTAGCGAAAAGCTTTCCCACTCCATTTTGGCAAGGGGAGAGCGTACCTGCACTGCACACTAACCGCGGTTTGCAAAGAAAGAGGATTTGCTGCACATTCCAAGGACACGGCTCTTTCCGAGGCAATCTGCAACCTGCTGTCAGATGGAAGTGCTCTCTGCCCTCTCCTGCCCAGCTCTAGGTACTAGCGGGCACTTTCCAGCCTGGCCGAGGCAAACAACCTCCAGAGATGTCACAGAGCATAAGTGGAGCACAGATGCTCAAAAGCAGCAAAGCTGAAGAGCCTGGCTCAGCTTCACTAGTGTGCAATTGACTGACTGCGAAAAACAAAGCAGCAGAGCACCGGGCTTCTGGGCGCTGTGAAGGCAATTGCCAAAACCAGGCAGCTGCTCCTTCCCAAGCACAGGCAGCTGCCTATGTTCTTGCTTGTCGACAAACTCACCGCTGCCCTTCTTTTCAGCAGCTGCCACCGTCTTCTGTGCATCTCGCAGCCTCTGGCGACGAGCAAGACTTGCCAAGGTGGGACGCATCAGGACCAAGTCAAAACCCAGGCAAGTTGTCCTGGAACGCTTTCCATTCGCTTGCCGAGAGTGAATTCAAGAGGCAGGAATGCGGCAGCCACCGTCCTCCGGCAGTCGGAAGGCTTGGCACACAAGCCCGCTTCTTTGCGGCTTCGTTCTTCGCCTCTTCCAAGCAACCGCGATCTCTGCTTCTCGGAGGCGAAGAAGCGGCTAATTCGCGCACAGCTCAGTAGAGCGCACGCGGAGCGCTCCGGAGCGCCGCTTCAAGCCGAAAGACGCCGGGAAGCGGCACTTTCCTCCGGATAGCTCCGGAGCCGCGCTTCTGCTTCTCTAGTCATCTCTAGCTTAGCGAAAAGCTTTCCCACTCCATTTGGCAAGGGGAGAGCGTACCTGCACTGCACACTAACCGCGGTTTGCAAAGAAAGAGGATTTGCTGCACATTCCAAGGACACGCCTCTTTCCGAGGCAATCTGCAACCTGCTGTCAGATGGAAGTGCTCTCTGCCCTCTCCTGCCCAGCTCTAGGTACTAGCGGGCACTTTCCAGCCTGGCCGAGGCAAACAACCTCCAGAGATGTCACAGAGCATAAGTGGAGCACAGATGCTCAAAAGCAGCAAAGCTGAAGAGCCTGGCTCAGCTTCACTAGTGTGCAATTGACTGACTGCGAAAAACAAAGCAGCAGAGCACCGGGCTTCTGGGCGCTGTGAAGGCAATTGCCAAAAGCAGGCAGCTGCTCCTTCCCAAGCACAGGCAGCTGCCTATGTTCTTGCTTGTCGACAAACTCACCGCTGCCCTTCTTTTCAGCAGCTGCCACCGTCTTCTGTGCATCTCGTAGCCTCTGGCGACGAGCAAGACTTGCCAAGGTGGGACGCATCAGGACCAAGTCAAAACCCAGGCAAGTTGTCCTGGAACGCTTTCCATTCGCTTGCCGAGAGTGAATTCAACAGGCAGGAGAGCGGCAGCCACCGTCCTCCAGCAGTCGGAAGGCTTGGCACACAAGCCCGCTTCTTTGCGGCTTCGTTCTTCGCCTCTTCCAAGCAACCGCGATCTCTGCTTCTCGGAGGCGAAGAAGCGGCTAATTCGCGCACAGCTCAGTAGAGCGGCAGCGGAGCGCTCCGGAGCGCCGCTTCAAGCCGAAAGACGCCGGGAAGCGGCACTTTCCTCCGGATAGCTCCGGAGCCGCGCTTCTGCTTCTCTAGTCATCTCTAGCTTAGCGAAAAGCTTTCCCACTCCATTTGGCAAGGGGAGAGCTTACCTTCACTGCACACTAACCGCGGTTTGCAAAGAAAGAGGATTTGCTGCACATTCCAAGGACACGCCTCTTTCCGAGGCAATCTGCAACCTGCTGTCAGATGGAAGTGCTCTCTGCCCTCTCCTGCCCAGCTCTAGGTACTAGCGGGCACTTTCCAGCCTGGCCGAGGCAAACAACCTCCAGAGATGTCACAGAGCATAAGTGGAGCACAGATGCTCAAAAGCAGCAAAGCTGAAGAGCCTGGCTCAGCTTCACTAGTGTGCAATTGACTGACTGCGAAAAACAAAGCAGCAGAGCACCGGGCTTCTGGGCGCTGTGAAGGCAATTGCCAAAAGCAGGCAGCTGCTCCTTCCCAAGCACAGGCAGCTGCCTATGTTCTTGCTTGTCGACAAACTCACCGCTGCCCTTCTTTTCAGCAGCTGACACCGTCTTCTGTGCATCTCGCAGCCTCTGGCGACGAGCAAGACTTGCCAAGGTGGGACGCATCAGGACCAAGTCAAAACCCAGGCAAGTTGTCCTGGAACGCTTTCCATTCGCTTGCCGAGAGTGAATTCAACAGGCAGGAGAGCGGCAGCCACCGTCCTCCAGCAGTCGGAAGGCTTGGCACACAAGCCCGCTTCTTTGCGGCTTCGTTCTTCGCCTCTTCCAAGCAACCGCGATCTCTGCTTCTCGGAGGCGAAGAAGCGGCTAATTCGCGCACAGCTCAGTAGAGCGGCAGCGGAGCGCTCCGGAGCGCCGCTTCAAGCCGAAAGACGCCGGGAAGCGGCACTTTCCTCCGGATAGCTCCGGAGCCGCGCTTCTGCTTCTCTAGTCATCTCTAGCTTAGCGAAAAGCTTTCCCACTCCATTTGGCAAGGGGAGAGCGTACCTGCACTGCACACTAACCGCGGTTTGCAAAGAAAGAGGATTTGCTGCACATTCCAAGGACACGCCTCTTTCCGAGGCAATCTGCAACCTGCTGTCAGATGGAAGTGCTCTCTGCCCTCTCCTGCCCAGCTCTAGGTACTAGCGGGCACTTTCCAGCCTGGCCGAGGCAAACAACCTCCAGAGATGTCACAGAGCATAAGTGGAGCACAGATGCTCAAAAGCAGCAAAGCTGAAGAGCCTGGCTCAGCTTCACTAGTGTGCAATTGACTGACTGCGAAAAACAAAGCAGCAGAGCACCGGGCTTCTGGGCGCTGTGAAGGCAATTGCCAAAACCAGGCAGCTGCTCCTTCCCAAGCACAGGCAGCTGCCTATGTTCTTGCTTGTCGACAAACTCACCGCTGCCCTTCTTTTCAGCAGCTGCCACCGTCTTCTGTGCATCTCGCAGCCTCTGGCGACGAGCAAGACTTGCCAAGGTGGGACGCATCAGGACCAAGTCAAAACCCAGGCAAGTTGTCCTGGAACGCTTTCCATTCGCTTGCCGAGAGTGAATTCAAGAGGCAGGAATGCGGCAGCCACCGTCCTCCGGCAGTCGGAAGGCTTGGCACACAAGCCCGCTTCTTTGCGGCTTCGTTCTTCGCCTCTTCCAAGCAACCGCGATCTCTGCTTCTCGGAGGCGAAGAAGCGGCTAATTCGCGCACAGCTCAGTAGAGCGCACGCGGAGCGCTCCGGAGCGCCGCTTCAAGCCGAAAGACGCCGGGAAGCGGCACTTTCCTCCGGATAGCTCCGGAGCCGCGCTTCTGCTTCTCTAGTCATCTCTAGCTTAGCGAAAAGCTTTCCCACTCCATTTGGCAAGGGGAGAGCGTACCTGCACTGCACACTAACCGCGGTTTGCAAAGAAAGAGGATTTGCTGCACATTCCAAGGACACGCCTCTTTCCGAGGCAATCTGCAACCTGCTGTCAGATGGAAGTGCTCTCTGCCCTCTCCTGCCCAGCTCTAGGTACTAGCGGGCACTTTCCAGCCTGGCCGAGGCAAACAACCTCCAGAGATGTCACAGAGCATAAGTGGAGCACAGATGCTCAAAAGCAGCAAAGCTGAAGAGCCTGGCTCAGCTTCACTAGTGTGCAATTGACTGACTGCGAAAAACAAAGCAGCAGAGCACCGGGCTTCTGGGCGCTGTGAAGGCAATTGCCAAAAGCAGGCAGCTGCTCCTTCCCAAGCACAGGCAGCTGCCTATGTTCTTGCTTGTCGACAAACTCACCGCTGCCCTTCTTTTCAGCAGCTGCCACCGTCTTCTGTGCATCTCGTAGCCTCTGGCGACGAGCAAGACTTGCCAAGGTGGGACGCATCAGGACCAAGTCAAAACCCAGGCAAGTTGTCCTGGAACGCTTTCCATTCGCTTGCCGAGAGTGAATTCAACAGGCAGGAGAGCGGCAGCCACCGTCCTCCAGCAGTCGGAAGGCTTGGCACACAAGCCCGCTTCTTTGCGGCTTCGTTCTTCGCCTCTTCCAAGCAACCGCGATCTCTGCTTCTCGGAGGCGAAGAAGCGGCTAATTCGCGCACAGCTCAGTAGAGCGGCAGCGCAGCGCTCCGGAGCGCCGCTTCAAGCCGAAAGACGCCGGGAAGCGGCACTTTCCTCCGGATAGCTCCGGAGCCGCGCTTCTGCTTCTCTAGTCATCTCTAGCTTAGCGAAAAGCTTTCCCACTCCATTTGGCAAGGGGAGAGCGTACCTGCACTGCACACTAACCGCGGTTTGCAAAGAAAGAGGATTTGCTGCACATTCCAAGGACACGCCTCTTTCCGAGGCAATCTGCAACCTGCTGTCAGATGGAAGTGCTCTCTGCCCTCTCCTGCCCAGCTCTAGGTACTAGCGGGCACTTTCCAGCCTGGCCGAGGCAAACAACCTCCAGAGATGTCACAGAGCATAAGTGGAGCACAGATGCTCAAAAGCAGCAAAGCTGAAGAGCCTGGCTCAGCTTCACTAGTGTGCAATTGACTGACTGCGAAAAACAAAGCAGCAGAGCACCGGGCTTCTGGGCGCTGTGAAGGCAATTGCCAAAAGCAGGCAGCTGCTCCTTCCCAAGCACAGGCAGCTGCCTATGTTCTTGCTTGTCGACAAACTCACCGCTGCCCTTCTTTTCAGCAGCTGCCACCGTCTTCTGTGCATCTCGTAGCCTCTGGCGACGAGCAAGACTTGCCAAGGTGGGACGCATCAGGACCAAGTCAAAACCCAGGCAAGTTGTCCTGGAACGCTTTCCATTCGCTTGCCGAGAGTGAATTCAACAGGCAGGAGAGCGGCAGCCACCGTCCTCCAGCAGTCGGAAGGCTTGGCACACAAGCCCGCTTCTTTGCGGCTTCGTTCTTCGCCTCTTCCAAGCAACCGCGATCTCTGCTTCTCGGAGGCGAAGAAGCGGCTAATTCGCGCACAGCTCAGTAGAGCGCACGCGGAGCGCTCCGGAGCGCCGCTTCAAGCCGAAAGACGCCGGGAAGCGGCACTTTCCTCCGGATAGCTCCGGAGCCGCGCTTCTGCTTCTCTAGTCATCTCTAGCTTAGCGAAAAGCTTTCCCACTCCATTTGGCAAGGGGAGAGCTTACCTTCACTGCACACTAACCGCGGTTTGCAAAGAAAG
The DNA here is from genome assembly GCF_031753505.1 of Anomalospiza imberbis. NCBI lineage: Eukaryota > Metazoa > Chordata > Aves > Passeriformes > Viduidae > Anomalospiza > Anomalospiza imberbis. The sequence continues at coordinate 11,665 of NW_027100120.1, forward strand.
AGGATTTGCTGCACATTCCAAGGACACGCCTCTTTCCGAGGCAATCTGCAACCTGCTGTCAGATGGAAGTGCTCTCTGCCCTCTCCTGCCCAGCTCTAGGTACTAGCGGGCACTTTCCAGCCTGGCCGAGGCAAACAACCTCCAGAGATGTCACAGAGCATAAGTGGAGCACAGATGCTCAAAAGCAGCAAAGCTGAAGAGCCTGGCTCAGCTTCACTAGTGTGCAATTGACTGACTGCGAAAAACAAAGCAGCAGAGCACCGGGCTTCTGGGCGCTGTGAAGGCAATTGCCAAAAGCAGGCAGCTGCTCCTTCCCAAGCACAGGCAGCTGCCTATGTTCTTGCTTGTCGACAAACTCACCGCTGCCCTTCTTTTCAGCAGCTGACACCGTCTTCTGTGCATCTCGCAGCCTCTGGCGACGAGCAAGACTTGCCAAGGTGGGACGCATCAGGACCAAGTCAAAACCCAGGCAAGTTGTCCTGGAACGCTTTCCATTCGCTTGCCGAGAGTGAATTCAACAGGCAGGAGAGCGGCAGCCACCGTCCTCCAGCAGTCGGAAGGCTTGGCACACAAGCCCGCTTCTTTGCGGCTTCGTTCTTCGCCTCTTCCAAGCAACCGCGATCTCTGCTTCTCGGAGGCGAAGAAGCGGCTAATTCGCGCACAGCTCAGTAGAGCGGCAGCGGAGCGCTCCGGAGCGCCGCTTCAAGCCGAAAGACGCCGGGAAGCGGCACTTTCCTCCGGATAGCTCCGGAGCCGCGCTTCTGCTTCTCTAGTCATCTCTAGCTTAGCGAAAAGCTTTCCCACTCCATTTGGCAAGGGGAGAGCGTACCTGCACTGCACACTAACCGCGGTTTGCAAAGAAAGAGGATTTGCTGCACATTCCAAGGACACGCCTCTTTCCGAGGCAATCTGCAACCTGCTGTCAGATGGAAGTGCTCTCTGCCCTCTCCTGCCCAGCTCTAGGTACTAGCGGGCACTTTCCAGCCTGGCCGAGGCAAACAACCTCCAGAGATGTCACAGAGCATAAGTGGAGCACAGATGCTCAAAAGCAGCAAAGCTGAAGAGCCTGGCTCAGCTTCACTAGTGTGCAATTGACTGACTGCGAAAAACAAAGCAGCAGAGCACCGGGCTTCTGGGCGCTGTGAAGGCAATTGCCAAAACCAGGCAGCTGCTCCTTCCCAAGCACAGGCAGCTGCCTATGTTCTTGCTTGTCGACAAACTCACCGCTGCCCTTCTTTTCAGCAGCTGCCACCGTCTTCTGTGCATCTCGCAGCCTCTGGCGACGAGCAAGACTTGCCAAGGTGGGACGCATCAGGACCAAGTCAAAACCCAGGCAAGTTGTCCTGGAACGCTTTCCATTCGCTTGCCGAGAGTGAATTCAAGAGGCAGGAATGCGGCAGCCACCGTCCTCCGGCAGTCGGAAGGCTTGGCACACAAGCCCGCTTCTTTGCGGCTTCGTTCTTCGCCTCTTCCAAGCAACCGCGATCTCTGCTTCTCGGAGGCGAAGAAGCGGCTAATTCGCGCACAGCTCAGTAGAGCGGCAGCGGAGCGCTCCGGAGCGCCGCTTCAAGCCGAAAGACGCCGGGAAGCGGCACTTTCCTCCGGATAGCTCCGGAGCCGCGCTTCTGCTTCTCTAGTCATCTCTAGCTTAGCGAAAAGCTTTCCCACTCCAGTTGGCAAGGGGAGAGCGTACCTGCACTGCACACTAACCGCGGTTTGCAAAGAAAGAGGATTTGCTGCACATTCCAAGGACACGGCTCTTTCCGAGGCAATCTGCAACCTGCTGTCAGATGGAAGTGCTCTCTGCCCTCTCCTGCCCAGCTCTAGGTACTAGCGGGCACTTGCCAGCCTGGCCGAGGCAAACAACCTCCAGAGATGTCACAGAGCATAAGTGGAGCACAGATGCTCAAAAGCAGCAAAGCTGAAGAGCCTGGCTCAGCTTCACTAGTGTGCAATTGACTGACTGCGAAAAACAAAGCAGCAGAGCACCGGGCTTCTGGGCGCTGTGAAGGCAATTGCCAAAACCAGGCAGCTGCTCCTTCCCAAGCACAGGCAGCTGCCTATGTTCTTGCTTGTCGACAAACTCACCGCTGCCCTTCTTTTCAGCAGCTGCCACCGTCTTCTGTGCATCTCGCAGCCTCTGGCGACGAGCAAGACTTGCCAAGGTGGGACGCATCAGGACCAAGTCAAAACCCAGGCAAGTTGTCCTGGAACGCTTTCCATTCGCTTGCCGAGAGTGAATTCAACAGGCAGGAGAGCGGCAGCCACCGTCCTCCAGCAGTCGGAAGGCTTGGCACACAAGCCCGCTTCTTTGCGGCTTCGTTCTTCGCCTCTTCCAAGCAACCGCGATCTCTGCTTCTCGGAGGCGAAGAAGCGGCTAATTCGCGCACAGCTCAGTAGAGCGGCAGCGCAGCGCTCCGGAGCGCCGCTTCAAGCCGAAAGACGCCGGGAAGCGGCACTTTCCTCCGGATAGCTCCGGAGCCGCGCTTCTGCTTCTCTAGTCATCTCTAGCTTAGCGAAAAGCTTTCCCACTCCATTTGGCAAGGGGAGAGCGTACCTGCACTGCACACTAACCGCGGTTTGCAAAGAAAGAGGATTTGCTGCACATTCCAAGGACACGCCTCTTTCCGAGGCAATCTGCAACCTGCTGTCAGATGGAAGTGCTCTCTGCCCTCTCCTGCCCAGCTCTAGGTACTAGCGGGCACTTTCCAGCCTGGCCGAGGCAAACAACCTCCAGAGATGTCACAGAGCATAAGTGGAGCACAGATGCTCAAAAGCAGCAAAGCTGAAGAGCCTGGCTCAGCTTCACTAGTGTGCAATTGACTGACTGCGAAAAACAAAGCAGCAGAGCACCGGGCTTCTGGGCGCTGTGAAGGCAATTGCCAAAAGCAGGCAGCTGCTCCTTCCCAAGCACAGGCAGCTGCCTATGTTCTTGCTTGTCGACAAACTCACCGCTGCCCTTCTTTTCAGCAGCTGCCACCGTCTTCTGTGCATCTCGCAGCCTCTGGCGACGAGCAAGACTTGCCAAGGTGGGACGCATCAGGACCAAGTCAAAACCCAGGCAAGTTGTCCTGGAACGCTTTCCATTCGCTTGCCGAGAGTGAATTCAAGAGGCAGGAATGCGGCAGCCACCGTCCTCCGGCAGTCGGAAGGCTTGGCACACAAGCCCGCTTCTTTGCGGCTTCGTTCTTCGCCTCTTCCAAGCAACCGCGATCTCTGCTTCTCGGAGGCGAAGAAGCGGCTAATTCGCGCACAGCTCAGTAGAGCGCACGCGGAGCGCTCCGGAGCGCCGCTTCAAGCCGAAAGACGCCGGGAAGCGGCACTTTCCTCCGGATAGCTCCGGAGCCGCGCTTCTGCTTCTCTAGTCATCTCTAGCTTAGCGAAAAGCTTTCCCACTCCATTTGGCAAGGGGAGAGCGTACCTGCACTGCACACTAACCGCGGTTTGCAAAGAAAGAGGATTTGCTGCACATTCCAAGGACACGCCTCTTTCCGAGGCAATCTGCAACCTGCTGTCAGATGGAAGTGCTCTCTGCCCTCTCCTGCCCAGCTCTAGGTACTAGCGGGCACTTTCCAGCCTGGCCGAGGCAAACAACCTCCAGAGATGTCACAGAGCATAAGTGGAGCACAGATGCTCAAAAGCAGCAAAGCTGAAGAGCCTGGCTCAGCTTCACTAGTGTGCAATTGACTGACTGCGAAAAACAAAGCAGCAGAGCACCGGGCTTCTGGGCGCTGTGAAGGCAATTGCCAAAAGCAGGCAGCTGCTCCTTCCCAAGCACAGGCAGCTGCCTATGTTCTTGCTTGTCGACAAACTCACCGCTGCCCTTCTTTTCAGCAGCTGACACCGTCTTCTGTGCATCTCGCAGCCTCTGGCGACGAGCAAGACTTGCCAAGGTGGGACGCATCAGGACCAAGTCAAAACCCAGGCAAGTTGTCCTGGAACGCTTTCCATTCGCTTGCCGAGAGTGAATTCAACAGGCAGGAGAGCGGCAGCCACCGTCCTCCGGCAGTCGGAAGGCTTGGCACACAAGCCCGCTTCTTTGCGGCTTCGTTCTTCGCCTCTTCCAAGCAACCGCGATCTCTGCTTCTCGGAGGCGAAGAAGCGGCTAATTCGCGCACAGCTCAGTAGAGCGGCAGCGGAGCGCTCCGGAGCGCCGCTTCAAGCCGAAAGACGCCGGGAAGCGGCACTTTCCTCCGGATAGCTCCGGAGCCGCGCTTCTGCTTCTCTAGTCATCTCTAGCTTAGCGAAAAGCTTTCCCACTCCATTTGGCAAGGGGAGAGCTTACCTTCACTGCACACTAACCGCGGTTTGCAAAGAAAGAGGATTTGCTGCACATTCCAAGGACACGCCTCTTTCCGAGGCAATCTGCAACCTGCTGTCAGATGGAAGTGCTCTCTGCCCTCTCCTGCCCAGCTCTAGGTACTAGCGGGCACTTTCCAGCCTGGCCGAGGCAAACAACCTCCAGAGATGTCACAGAGCATAAGTGGAGCACAGATGCTCAAAAGCAGCAAAGCTGAAGAGCCTGGCTCAGCTTCACTAGTGTGCAATTGACTGACTGCGAAAAACAAAGCAGCAGAGCACCGGGCTTCTGGGCGCTGTGAAGGCAATTGCCAAAAGCAGGCAGCTGCTCCTTCCCAAGCACAGGCAGCTGCCTATGTTCTTGCTTGTCGACAAACTCACCGCTGCCCTTCTTTTCAGCAGCTGCCACCGTCTTCTGTGCATCTCGCAGCCTCTGGCGACGAGCAAGACTTGCCAAGGTGGGACGCATCAGGACCAAGTCAAAACCCAGGCAAGTTGTCCTGGAACGCTTTCCATTCGCTTGCCGAGAGTGAATTCAAGAGGCAGGAGAGCGGCAGCCACCGTCCTCCAGCAGTCGGAAGGCTTGGCACACAAGCCCGCTTCTTTGCGGCTTCGTTCTTCGCCTCTTCCAAGCAACCGCGATCTCTGCTTCTCGGAGGCGAAGAAGCGGCTAATTCGCGCACAGCTCAGTAGAGCGGCAGCGGAGCGCTCCGGAGCGCCGCTTCAAGCCGAAAGACGCCGGGAAGCGGCACTTTCCTCCGGATAGCTCCGGAGCCGCGCTTCTGCTTCTCTAGTCATCTCTAGCTTAGCGAAAAGCTTTCCCACTCCAGTTGGCAAGGGGAGAGCGTACCTGCACTGCACACTAACCGCGGTTTGCAAAGAAAGAGGATTTGCTGCACATTCCAAGGACACGGCTCTTTCCGAGGCAATCTGCAACCTGCTGTCAGATGGAAGTGCTCTCTGCCCTCTCCTGCCCAGCTCTAGGTACTAGCGGGCACTTGCCAGCCTGGCCGAGGCAAACAACCTCCAGAGATGTCACAGAGCATAAGTGGAGCACAGATGCTCAAAAGCAGCAAAGCTGAAGAGCCTGGCTCAACTTCACTAGTGTGCAATTGACTGACTGCGAAAAACAAAGCAGCAGAGCACCGGGCTTCTGGGCGCTGTGAAGGCAATTGCCAAAACCAGGCAGCTGCTCCTTCCCAAGCACAGGCAGCTGCCTATGTTCTTGCTTGTCGACAAACTCACCGCTGCCCTTCTTTTCAGCAGCTGCCACCGTCTTCTGTGCATCTCGCAGCCTCTGGCGACGAGCAAGACTTGCCAAGGTGGGACGCATCAGGACCAAGTCAAAACCCAGGCAAGTTGTCCTGGAACGCTTTCCATTCGCTTGCCGAGAGTGAATTCAACAGGCAGGAGAGCGGCAGCCACCGTCCTCCAGCAGTCGGAAGGCTTGGCACACAAGCCCGCTTCTTTGCGGCTTCGTTCTTCGCCTCTTCCAAGCAACCGCGATCTCTGCTTCTCGGAGGCGAAGAAGCGGCTAATTCGCGCACAGCTCAGTAGAGCGGCAGCGCAGCGCTCCGGAGCGCCGCTTCAAGCCGAAAGACGCCGGGAAGCGGCACTTTCCTCCGGATAGCTCCGGAGCCGCGCTTCTGCTTCTCTAGTCATCTCTAGCTTAGCGAAAAGCTTTCCCACTCCATTTGGCAAGGGGAGAGCGTACCTGTACTGCACACTAACCGCGGTTTGCAAAGAAAGAGGATTTGCTGCACATTCCAAGGACACGCCTCTTTCCGAGGCAATCTGCAACCTGCTGTCAGATGGAAGTGCTCTCTGCCCTCTCCTGCCCAGCTCTAGGTACTAGCGGGCACTTTCCAGCCTGGCCGAGGCAAACAACCTCCAGAGATGTCACAGAGCATAAGTGGAGCACAGATGCTCAAAAGCAGCAAAGCTGAAGAGCCTGGCTCAGCTTCACTAGTGTGCAATTGACTGACTGCGAAAAACAAAGCAGCAGAGCACCGGGCTTCTGGGCGCTGTGAAGGCAATTGCCAAAAGCAGGCAGCTGCTCCTTCCCAAGCACAGGCAGCTGCCTATGTTCTTGCTTGTCGACAAACTCACCGCTGCCCTTCTTTTCAGCAGCTGCCACCGTCTTCTGTGCATCTCGCAGCCTCTGGCGACGAGCAAGACTTGCCAAGGTGGGACGCATCAGGACCAAGTCAAAACCCAGGCAAGTTGTCCTGGAACGCTTTCCATTCGCTTGCCGAGAGTGAATTCAAGAGGCAGGAATGCGGCAGCCACCGTCCTCCGGCAGTCGGAAGGCTTGGCACACAAGCCCGCTTCTTTGCGGCTTCGTTCTTCGCCTCTTCCAAGCAACCGCGATCTCTGCTTCTCGGAGGCGAAGAAGCGGCTAATTCGCGCACAGCTCAGTAGAGCGCACGCGGAGCGCTCCGGAGCGCCGCTTCAAGCCGAAAGACGCCGGGAAGCGGCACTTTCCTCCGGATAGCTCCGGAGCCGCGCTTCTGCTTCTCTAGTCATCTCTAGCTTAGCGAAAAGCTTTCCCACTCCATTTGGCAAGGGGAGAGCGTACCTGCACTGCACACTAACCGCGGTTTGCAAAGAAAGAGGATTTGCTGCACATTCCAAGGACACGGCTCTTTCCGAGGCAATCTGCAACCTGCTGTCAGATGGAAGTGCTCTCTGCCCTCTCCTGCCCAGCTCTAGGTACTAGCGGGCACTTTCCAGCCTGGCCGAGGCAAACAACCTCCAGAGATGTCACAGAGCATAAGTGGAGCACAGATGCTCAAAAGCAGCAAAGCTGAAGAGCCTGGCTCAGCTTCACTAGTGTGCAATTGACTGACTGCGAAAAACAAAGCAGCAGAGCACCGGGCTTCTGGGCGCTGTGAAGGCAATTGCCAAAAGCAGGCAGCTGCTCCTTCCCAAGCACAGGCAGCTGCCTATGTTCTTGCTTGTCGACAAACTCACCGCTGCCCTTCTTTTCAGCAGCTGCCACCGTCTTCTGTGCATCTCGCAGCCTCTGGCGACGAGCAAGACTTGCCAAGGTGGGACGCATCAGGACCAAGTCAAAACCCAGGCAAGTTGTCCTGGAACGCTTTCCATTCGCTTGCCGAGAGTGAATTCAACAGGCAGGAGAGCGGCAGCCACCGTCCTCCAGCAGTCGGAAGGCTTGGCACACAAGCCCGCTTCTTTGCGGCTTCGTTCTTCGCCTCTTCCAAGCAACCGCGATCTCTGCTTCTCGGAGGCGAAGAAGCGGCTAATTCGCGCACAGCTCAGTAGAGCGGCAGCGGAGCGCTCCGGAGCGCCGCTTCAAGCCGAAAGACGCCGGGAAGCGGCACTTTCCTCCGGATAGCTCCGGAGCCGCGCTTCTGCTTCTCTAGTCATCTCTAGCTTAGCGAAAAGCTTTCCCACTCCATTTGGCAAGGGGAGAGCTTACCTTCACTGCACACTAACCGCGGTTTGCAAAGAAAGAGGATTTGCTGCACATTCCAAGGACACGCCTCTTTCCGAGGCAATCTGCAACCTGCTGTCAGATGGAAGTGCTCTCTGCCCTCTCCTGCCCAGCTCTAGGTACTAGCGGGCACTTTCCAGCCTGGCCGAGGCAAACAACCTCCAGAGATGTCACAGAGCATAAGTGGAGCACAGATGCTCAAAAGCAGCAAAGCTGAAGAGCCTGGCTCAGCTTCACTAGTGTGCAATTGACTGACTGCGAAAAACAAAGCAGCAGAGCACCGGGCTTCTGGGCGCTGTGAAGGCAATTGCCAAAAGCAGGCAGCTGCTCCTTCCCAAGCACAGGCAGCTGCCTATGTTCTTGCTTGTCGACAAACTCACCGCTGCCCTTCTTTTCAGCAGCTGCCACCGTCTTCTGTGCATCTCGCAGCCTCTGGCGACGAGCAAGACTTGCCAAGGTGGGACGCATCAGGACCAAGTCAAAACCCAGGCAAGTTGTCCTGGAACGCTTTCCATTCGCTTGCCGAGAGTGAATTCAAGAGGCAGGAGAGCGGCAGCCACCGTCCTCCAGCAGTCGGAAGGCTTGGCACACAAGCCCGCTTCTTTGCGGCTTCGTTCTTCGCCTCTTCCAAGCAACCGCGATCTCTGCTTCTCGGAGGCGAAGAAGCGGCTAATTCGCGCACAGCTCAGTAGAGCGGCAGCGGAGCGCTCCGGAGCGCCGCTTCAAGCCGAAAGACGCCGGGAAGCGGCACTTTCCTCCGGATAGCTCCGGAGCCGCGCTTCTGCTTCTCTAGTCATCTCTAGCTTAGCGAAAAGCTTTCCCACTCCATTTGGCAAGGGGAGAGCGTACCTGCACTGCACACTAACCGCGGTTTGCAAAGAAAGAGGATTTGCTGCACATTCCAAGGACACGGCTCTTTCCGAGGCAATCTGCAACCTGCTGTCAGATGGAAGTGCTCTCTGCCCTCTCCTGCCCAGCTCTAGGTACTAGCGGGCACTTTCCAGCCTGGCCGAGGCAAACAACCTCCAGAGATGTCACAGAGCATAAGTGGAGCACAGATGCTCAAAAGCAGCAAAGCTGAAGAGCCTGGCTCAGCTTCACTAGTGTGCAATTGACTGACTGCGAAAAACAAAGCAGCAGAGCACCGGGCTTCTGGGCGCTGTGAAGGCAATTGCCAAAAGCAGGCAGCTGCTCCTTCCCAAGCACAGGCAGCTGCCTATGTTCTTGCTTGTCGACAAACTCACCGCTGCCCTTCTTTTCAGCAGCTGCCACCGTCTTCTGTGCATCTCGCAGCCTCTGGCGACGAGCAAGACTTGCCAAGGTGGGACGCATCAGGACCAAGTCAAAACCCAGGCAAGTTGTCCTGGAACGCTTTCCATTCGCTTGCCGAGAGTGAATTCAAGAGGCAGGAGAGCGGCAGCCACCGTCCTCCGGCAGTCGGAAGGCTTGGCACACAAGCCCGCTTCTTTGCGGCTTCGTTCTTCGCCTCTTCCAAGCAACCGCGATCTCTGCTTCTCGGAGGCGAAGAAGCGGCTAATTCGCGCACAGCTCAGTAGAGCGCACGCGGAGCGCTCCGGAGCGCCGCTTCAAGCCGAAAGACGCCGGGAAGCGGCACTTTCCTCCGGATAGCTCCGGAGCCGCGCTTCTGCTTCTCTAGTCATCTCTTGCTTAGCGAAAAGCTTTCCCACTCCATTTGGCAAGGGGAGAGCGTACCTGCACTGCACACTAACCGCGGTTTGCAAAGAAAGAGGATTTGCTGCACATTCCAAGGACACGGCTCTTTCCGAGGCAATCTGCAACCTGCTGTCAGATGGAAGTGCTCTCTGCCCTCTCCTGCCCAGCTCTAGGTACTAGCGGGCACTTTCCAGCCTGGCCGAGGCAAACAACCTCCAGAGATGTCACAGAGCATAAGTGGAGCACAGATGCTCAAAAGCAGCAAAGCTGAAGAGCCTGGCTCAGCTTCACTAGTGTGCAATTGACTGACTGCGAAAAACAAAGCAGCAGAGCACCGGGCTTCTGGGCGCTGTGAAGGCAATTGCCAAAAGCAGGCAGCTGCTCCTTCCCAAGCACAGGCAGCTGCCTATGTTCTTGCTTGTCGACAAACTCACCGCTGCCCTTCTTTTCAGCAGCTGCCACCGTCTTCTGTGCATCTCGCAGCCTCTGGCGACGAGCAAGACTTGCCAAGGTGGGACGCATCAGGACCAAGTCAAAACCCAGGCAAGTTGTCCTGGAACGCTTTCCATTCGCTTGCCGAGAGTGAATTCAACAGGCAGGAGAGCGGCAGCCACCGTCCTCCAGCAGTCGGAAGGCTTGGCACACAAGCCCGCTTCTTTGCGGCTTCGTTCTTCGCCTCTTCCAAGCAACCGCGATCTCTGCTTCTCGGAGGCGAAGAAGCGGCTAATTCGCGCACAGCTCAGTAGAGCGGCAGCGGAGCGCTCCGGAGCGCCGCTTCAAGCCGAAAGACGCCGGGAAGCGGCACTTTCCTCCGGATAGCTCCGGAGCCGCGCTTCTGCTTCTCTAGTCATCTCTAGCTTAGCGAAAAGCTTTCCCACTCCATTTGGCAAGGGGAGAGCTTACCTTCACTGCACACTAACCGCGGTTTGCAAAGAAAGAGGATTTGCTGCACATTCCAAGGACACGCCTCTTTCCGAGGCAATCTGCAACCTGCTGTCAGATGGAAGTGCTCTCTGCCCTCTCCTGCCCAGCTCTAGGTACTAGCGGGCACTTTCCAGCCTGGCCGAGGCAAACAACCTCCAGAGATGTCACAGAGCATAAGTGGAGCACAGATGCTCAAAAGCAGCAAAGCTGAAGAGCCTGGCTCAGCTTCACTAGTGTGCAATTGACTGACTGCGAAAAACAAAGCAGCAGAGCACCGGGCTTCTGGGCGCTGTGAAGGCAATTGCCAAAAGCAGGCAGCTGCTCCTTCCCAAGCACAGGCAGCTGCCTATGTTCTTGCTTGTCGACAAACTCACCGCTGCCCTTCTTTTCAGCAGCTGCCACCGTCTTCTGTGCATCTCGCAGCCTCTGGCGACGAGCAAGACTTGCCAAGGTGGGACGCATCAGGACCAAGTCAAAACCCAGGCAAGTTGTCCTGGAACGCTTTCCATTCGCTTGCCGAGAGTGAATTCAAGAGGCAGGAGAGCGGCAGCCACCGTCCTCCAGCAGTCGGAAGGCTTGGCACACAAGCCCGCTTCTTTGCGGCTTCGTTCTTCGCCTCTTCCAAGCAACCGCGATCTCTGCTTCTCGGAGGCGAAGAAGCGGCTAATTCGCGCACAGCTCAGTAGAGCGGCAGCGGAGCGCTCCGGAGCGCCGCTTCAAGCCGAAAGACGCCGGGAAGCGGCACTTTCCTCCGGATAGCTCCGGAGCCGCGCTTCTGCTTCTCTAGTCATCTCTAGCTTAGCGAAAAGCTTTCCCACTCCATTTGGCAAGGGGAGAGCGTACCTGCACTGCACACTAACCGCGGTTTGCAAAGAAAGAGGATTTGCTGCACATTCCAAGGACACGGCTCTTTCCGAGGCAATCTGCAACCTGCTGTCAGATGGAAGTGCTCTCTGCCCTCTCCTGCCCAGCTCTAGGTACTAGCGGGCACTTTCCAGCCTGGCCGAGGCAAACAACCTCCAGAGATGTCACAGAGCATAAGTGGAGCACAGATGCTCAAAAGCAGCAAAGCTGAAGAGCCTGGCTCAGCTTCACTAGTGTGCAATTGACTGACTGCGAAAAACAAAGCAGCAGAGCACCGGGCTTCTGGGCGCTGTGAAGGCAATTGCCAAAAGCAGGCAGCTGCTCCTTCCCAAGCACAGGCAGCTGCCTATGTTCTTGCTTGTCGACAAACTCACCGCTGCCCTTCTTTTCAGCAGCTGCCACCGTCTTCTGTGCATCTCGCAGCCTCTGGCGACGAGCAAGACTTGCCAAGGTGGGACGCATCAGGACCAAGTCAAAACCCAGGCAAGTTGTCCTGGAACGCTTTCCATTCGCTTGCCGAGAGTGAATTCAAGAGGCAGGAGAGCGGCAGCCACCGTCCTCCGGCAGTCGGAAGGCTTGGCACACAAGCCCGCTTCTTTGCGGCTTCGTTCTTCGCCTCTTCCAAGCAACCGCGATCTCTGCTTCTCGGAGGCGAAGAAGCGGCTAATTCGCGCACAGCTCAGTAGAGCGCACGCGGAGCGCTCCGGAGCGCCGCTTCAAGCCGAAAGACGCCGGGAAGCGGCACTTTCCTCCGGATAGCTCCGGAGCCGCGCTTCTGCTTCTCTAGTCATCTCTTGCTTAGCGAAAAGCTTTCCCACTCCATTTGGCAAGGGGAGAGCGTACCTGCACTGCACACTAACCGCGGTTTGCAAAGAAAGAGGATTTGCTGCACATTCCAAGGACACGGCTCTTTCCGAGGCAATCTGCAACCTGCTGTCAGATGGAAGTGCTCTCTGCCCTCTCCTGCCCAGCTCTAGGTACTAGCGGGCACTTTCCAGCCTGGCCGAGGCAAACAACCTCCAGAGATGTCACAGAGCATAAGTGGAGCACAGATGCTCAAAAGCAGCAAAGCTGAAGAGCCTGGCTCAGCTTCACTAGTGTGCAATTGACTGACTGCGAAAAACAAAGCAGCAGAGCACCGGGCTTCTGGGCGCTGTGAAGGCAATTGCCAAAAGCAGGCAGCTGCTCCTTCCCAAGCACAGGCAGCTGCCTATGTTCTTGCTTGTCGACAAACTCACCGCTGCCCTTCTTTTCAGCAGCTGCCACCGTCTTCTGTGCATCTCGCAGCCTCTGGCGACGAGCAAGACTTGCCAAGGTGGGACGCATCAGGACCAAGTCAAAACCCAGGCAAGTTGTCCTGGAACGCTTTCCATTCGCTTGCCGAGAGTGAATTCAACAGGCAGGAGAGCGGCAGCCACCGTCCTCCAGCAGTCGGAAGGCTTGGCACACAAGCCCGCTTCTTTGCGGCTTCGTTCTTCGCCTCTTCCAAGCAACCGCGATCTCTGCTTCTCGGAGGCGAAGAAGCGGCTAATTCGCGCACAGCTCAGTAGAGCGGCAGCGGAGCGCTCCGGAGCGCCGCTTCAAGCCGAAAGACGCCGGGAAGCGGCACTTTCCTCCGGATAGCTCCGGAGCCGCGCTTCTGCTTCTCTAGTCATCTCTAGCTTAGCGAAAAGCTTTCCCACTCCATTTGGCAAGGGGAGAGCTTACCTTCACTGCACACTAACCGCGGTTTGCAAAGAAAGAGGATTTGCTGCACATTCCAAGGACACGCCTCTTTCCGAGGCAATCTGCAACCTGCTGTCAGATGGAAGTGCTCTCTGCCCTCTCCTGCCCAGCTCTAGGTACTAGCGGGCACTTTCCAGCCTGGCCGAGGCAAACAACCTCCAGAGATGTCACAGAGCATAAGTGGAGCACAGATGCTCAAAAGCAGCAAAGCTGAAGAGCCTGGCTCAGCTTCACTAGTGTGCAATTGACTGACTGCGAAAAACAAAGCAGCAGAGCACCGGGCTTCTGGGCGCTGTGAAGGCAATTGCCAAAAGCAGGCAGCTGCTCCTTCCCAAGCACAGGCAGCTGCCTATGTTCTTGCTTGTCGACAAACTCACCGCTGCCCTTCTTTTCAGCAGCTGCCACCGTCTTCTGTGCATCTCGCAGCCTCTGGCGACGAGCAAGACTTGCCAAGGTGGGACGCATCAGGACCAAGTCAAAACCCAGGCAAGTTGTCCTGGAACGCTTTCCATTCGCTTGCCGAGAGTGAATTCAAGAGGCAGGAGAGCGGCAGCCACCGTCCTCCAGCAGTCGGAAGGCTTGGCACACAAGCCCGCTTCTTTGCGGCTTCGTTCTTCGCCTCTTCCAAGCAACCGCGATCTCTGCTTCTCGGAGGCGAAGAAGCGGCTAATTCGCGCACAGCTCAGTAGAGCGGCAGCGGAGCGCTCCGGAGCGCCGCTTCAAGCCGAAAGACGCCGGGAAGCGGCACTTTCCTCCGGATAGCTCCGGAGCCGCGCTTCTGCTTCTCTAGTCATCTCTAGCTTAGCGAAAAGCTTTCCCACTCCAGTTGGCAAGGGGAGAGCGTACCTGCACTGCACACTAACCGCGGTTTGCAAAGAAAGAGGATTTGCTGCACATTCCAAGGACACGGCTCTTTCCGAGGCAATCTGCAACCTGCTGTCAGATGGAAGTGCTCTCTGCCCTCTCCTGCCCAGCTCTAGGTACTAGCGGGCACTTGCCAGCCTGGCCGAGGCAAACAACCTCCAGAGATGTCACAGAGCATAAGTGGAGCACAGATGCTCAAAAGCAGCAAAGCTGAAGAGCCTGGCTCAGCTTCACTAGTGTGCAATTGACTGACTGCGAAAAACAAAGCAGCAGAGCACCGGGCTTCTGGGCGCTGTGAAGGCAATTGCCAAAAGCAGGCAGCTGCTCCTTCCCAAGCACAGGCAGCTGCCTATGTTCTTGCTTGTCGACAAACTCACCGCTGCCCTTCTTTTCAGCAGCTGCCACCGTCTTCTGTGCATCTCGCAGCCTCTGGCGACGAGCAAGACTTGCCAAGGTGGGACGCATCAGGACCAAGTCAAAACCCAGGCAAGTTGTCCTGGAACGCTTTCCATTCGCTTGCCGAGAGTGAATTCAAGAGGCAGGAGAGCGGCAGCCACCGTCCTCCGGCAGTCGGAAGGCTTGGCACACAAGCCCGCTTCTTTGCGGCTTCGTTCTTCGCCTCTTCCAAGCAACCGCGATCTCTGCTTCTCGGAGGCGAAGAAGCGGCTAATTCGCGCACAGCTCAGTAGAGCGCCAGCGGAGCGCTCCGGAGCGCCGCTTCAAGCCGAAAGACGCCGGGAAGCGGCACTTTCCTCCGGATAGCTCCGGAGCCGCGCTTCTGCTTCTCTAGTCATCTCTTGCTTAGCGAAAAGCTTTCCCACTCCATTTGGCAAGGGGAGAGCGTACCTGCACTGCACACTAACCGCGGTTTGCAAAGAAAGAGGATTTGCTGCACATTCCAAGGACACGGCTCTTTCCGAGGCAATCTGCAACCTGCTGTCAGATGGAAGTGCTCTCTGCCCTCTCCTGCCCAGCTCTAGGTACTAGCGGGCACTTTCCAGCCTGGCCGAGGCAAACAACCTCCAGAGATGTCACAGAGCATAAGTGGAGCACAGATGCTCAAAAGCAGCAAAGCTGAAGAGCCTGGCTCAGCTTCACTAGTGTGCAATTGACTGACTGCGAAAAACAAAGCAGCAGAGCACCGGGCTTCTGGGCGCTGTGAAGGCAATTGCCAAAAGCAGGCAGCTGCTCCTTCCCAAGCACAGGCAGCTGCCTATGTTCTTGCTTGTCGACAAACTCACCGCTGCCCTTCTTTTCAGCAGCTGCCACCGTCTTCTGTGCATCTCGCAGCCTCTGGCGACGAGCAAGACTTGCCAAGGTGGGACGCATCAGGACCAAGTCAAAACCCAGGCAAGTTGTCCTGGAACGCTTTCCATTCGCTTGCCGAGAGTGAATTCAAGAGGCAGGAGAGCGGCAGCCACCGTCCTCCAGCAGTCGGAAGGCTTGGCACACAAGCCCGCTTCTTTGCGGCTTCGTTCTTCGCCTCTTCCAAGCAACCGCGATCTCTGCTTCTCGGAGGCGAAGAAGCGGCTAATTCGCGCACAGCTCAGTAGAGCGGCAGCGGAGCGCTCCGGAGCGCCGCTTCAAGCCGAAAGACGCCGGGAAGCGGCACTTTCCTCCGGATAGCTCCGGAGCCGCGCTTCTGCTTCTCTAGTCATCTCTAGCTTAGCGAAAAGCTTTCCCACTCCAGTTGGCAAGGGGAGAGCGTACCTGCACTGCACACTAACCGCGGTTTGCAAAGAAAGAGGATTTGCTGCACATTCCAAGGACACGGCTCTTTCCGAGGCAATCTGCAACCTGCTGTCAGATGGAAGTGCTCTCTGCCCTCTCCTGCCCAGCTCTAGGTACTAGCGGGCACTTTCCAGCCTGGCCGAGGCAAACCACCTCCAGAGATGTCACAGAGCATAAGTGGAGCACAGATGCTCAAAAGCAGCAAAGCTGAAGAGCCTGGCTCAGCTTCACTAGTGTGCAATTGACTGACTGCGAAAAACAAAGCAGCAGAGCACCGGGCTTCTGGGCGCTGTGAAGGCAATTGCCAAAAGCAGGCAGCTGCTCCTTCCCAAGCACAGGCAGCTGCCTATGTTCTTGCTTGTCGACAAACTCACCGCTGCCCTTCTTTTCAACAGCTGCCACCGTCTTCTGTGCATCTCGCAGCCTCTGGCGACGAGCAAGACTTGCCAAGGTGGGACGCATCAGGACCAAGTCAAAACCCAGGCAAGTTGTCCTGGAACGCTTTCCATTCGCTTGCCGAGAGTGAATTCAAGAGGCAGGAGAGCGGCAGCCACCGTCCTCCAGCAGTCGGAAGGCTTGGCACACAAGCCCGCTTCTTTGCGGCTTCGTTCTTCACCTCTTCCAAGCAACCGCGATCTCTGCTTCTCGGAGGCGAAGAAGCGGCTAATTCGCGCACAGCTCAGTAGAGCGGCAGCGGAGCGCTCCGGAGCGCCGCTTCAAGCCGAAAGACGCCGGGAAGCGGCACTTTCCTCCGGATAGCTCCGGAGCCGCGCTTCTGCTTCTCTAGTCATCTCTAGCTTAGCGAAAAGCTTTCCCACTCCAGTTGGCAAGGGGAGAGCGTACCTGCATTGCACACTAACCGCGGATTGCAAAGAAAGAGGATTTGCTGCACATTGCAAGGACACGGCTCTTTCCGAGGCTATCTGCAACCTGCTGTCAGATGGAAGTGCTCTCTGCCCTCTCCTGCCCAGCTCTAGGTACTAGCGGGCACTTTCCAGCCTGGCCGAGGCAAACAACCTCCAGAGATGTCACAGAGCATAAGTGGAGCACAGATGCTCAAAAGCAGCAAAGCTGAAGAGCCTGGCTCGGCTTCACTAGTGTGCAATTGACTGACTGCGAAAAACAAAGCAGCAGAGCACCGGGCTTCTGGGCGCTGTGAAGGCAATTGCCAAAACCAGGCAGCTGCTCCTTCCCAAGCACAGGCAGCTGCCTATGTTCTTGCTTGTCGACAAACTCACCGCTGCCCTTCTTTTCAGCAGCTGCCACCGTCTTCTGTGCATCTCGGAGCCTCTGGCGACGAGCAAGACTTGCCAAGGTGGGACGCATCAGGACCAAGTCAAAACCCAGGCAAGTTGTCCTGGAACGCTTTCCATTCGCTTGCCGAGAGTGAATTCAAGAGGCAGGAGAGCGGCAGCCACCGTCCTCCAGCAGTCGGAAGGCTTGGCACACAAGCCCGCTTCTTTGCGGCTTCGTTCTTCGCCTCTTCCAAGCAACCGCGATCTCTGCTTCTCGGAGGCGAAGAAGCGGCTAATTCGCGCACAGCTCAGTAGAGCGGCAGCGGAGCGCTCCGGAGCGCCGCTTCAAGCCGAAAGACGCCGGGAAGCGGCACTTTCCTCCGGATAGCTCCGGAGCCGCGCTTCTGCTTCTCTAGTCATCTCTAGCTTAGCGAAAAGCTTTCCCACTCCAGTTGGCAAGGGGAGAGCGTACCTGCACTGCACACTAACCGCGGTTTGCAAAGAAAGAGGATTTGCTGCACATTCCAAGGACACGCCTCTTTCCGAGGCAATCTGCAACCTGCTGTCAGATGGAAGTGCTCTCTGCCCTCTCCTGCCCAGCTCTAGGTACTAGCGGGCACTTTCCAGCCTGGCCGAGGCAAACAACCTCCAGAGATGTCACAGAGCATAAGTGGAGCACAGATGCTCAAAAGCAGCAAAGCTGAAGAGCCTGGCTCAGCTTCACTAGTGTGCAATTGACTGACTGCGAAAAACAAAGCAGCAGAGCACCGGGCTTCTGGGCGCTGTGAAGGCAATTGCCAAAAGCAGGCAGCTGCTCCTTCCCAAGCACAGGCAGCTGCCTATGTTCTTGCTTGTCGACAAACTCACCGCTGCCCTTCTTTTCAGCAGCTGCCACCGTCTTCTGTGCATCTCGGAGCCTCTGGCGACGAGCAAGACTTGCCAAGGTGGGACGCATCAGGACCAAGTCAAAACCCAGGCAAGTTGTCCTGGAACGCTTTCCATTCGCTTGCCGAGAGTGAATTCAGCAGGCAGGAGAGCGGCAGCCACCGTCCTCCGGCAGTCGGAAGGCTTGGCACACAAGCCCGCTTCTTTGCGGCTTCGTTCTTCGCCTCTTCCAAGCAACCGCGATCTCTGCTTCTCGGAGGCGAAGAAGCGGCTAATTCGCGCACAGCTCAGTAGAGCGGCAGCGGAGCGCTCCGGAGCGCCGCTTCAAGCCGAAAGACGCCGGGAAGCGGCACTTTCCTCCGGATAGCTCCGGAGCCGCGCTTCTGCTTCTCTAGTCATCTCTAGCTTAGCGAAAAGCTTTCCCACTCCATTTGGCAAGGGGAGAGCGTACCTGCACTGCACACTAACCGCGGTTTGCAAAGAAAGAGGATTTGCTGCACATTCCAAGGACACGGCTCTTTCCGAGGCAATCTGCAACCTGCTGTCAGATGGAAGTGCTCTCTGCCCTCTCCTGCCCAGCTCTAGGTACTAGCGGGCACTTTCCAGCCTGGGCGAGGCAAACAACCTCCAGAGATGTCACAGAGCATAAGTGGAGCACAGATGCTCAAAAGCAGCAAAGCTGAAGAGCCTGGCTCAGCTTCACTAGTGTGCAATTGACTGACTGCGAAAAACAAAGCAGCAGAGCACCGGGCTTCTGGGCGCTGTGAAGGCAATTGCCAAAACCAGGCAGCTGCTCCTTCCCAAGCACAGGCAGCTGCCTATGTTCTTGCTTGTCGACAAACTCACCGCTGCCCTTCTTTTCAGCAGCTGCCACCGTCTTCTGTGCATCTCGCAGCCTCTGGCGACGAGCAAGACTTGCCAAGGTGGGACGCATCAGGACCAAGTCAAAACCCAGGCAAGTTGTCCTGGAACGCTTTCCATTCGCTTGCCGAGAGTGAATTCAAGAGGCAGGAGAGCGGCAGCCACCGTCCTCCGGCAGTCGGAAGGCTTGGCACACAAGCCCGCTTCTTTGCGGCTTCGTTCTTCGCCTCTTCCAAGCAACCGCGATCTCTGCTTCTCGGAGGCGAAGAAGCGGCTAATTCGCGCACAGCTCAGTAGAGCGCACGCGGAGCGCTCCGGAGCGCCGCTTCAAGCCGAAAGACGCCGGGAAGCGGCACTTTCCTCCGGATAGCTCCGGAGCCGCGCTTCTGCTTCTCTAGTCATCTCTTGCTTAGCGAAAAGCTTTCCCACTCCATTTGGCAAGGGGAGAGCGTACCTGCACTGCACACTAACCGCGGTTTGCAAAGAAAGAGGATTTGCTGCACATTCCAAGGACACGCCTCTTTCCGAGGCAATCTGCAACCTGCTGTCAGATGGAAGTGCTCTCTGCCCTCTCCTGCCCAGCTCTAGGTACTAGCGGGCACTTTCCAGCCTGGCCGAGGCAAACAACCTCCAGAGATGTCACAGAGCATAAGTGGAGCACAGATGCTCAAAAGCAGCAAAGCTGAAGAGCCTGGCTCAGCTTCACTAGTGTGCAATTGACTGACTGCGAAAAACAAAGCAGCAGAGCACCGGGCTTCTGGGCGCTGTGAAGGCAATTGCCAAAACCAGGCAGCTGCTCCTTCCCAAGCACAGGCAGCTGCCTATGTTCTTGCTTGTCGACAAACTCACCGCTGCCCTTCTTTTCAGCAGCTGCCACCGTCTTCTGTGCATCTCGCAGCCTCTGGCGACGAGCAAGACTTGCCAAGGTGGGACGCATCAGGACCAAGTCAAAACCCAGGCAAGTTGTCCTGGAACGCTTTCCATTCGCTTGCCGAGAGTGAATTCAACAGGCAGGAGAGCGGCAGCCACCGTCCTCCAGCAGTCGGAAGGCTTGGCACACAAGCCCGCTTCTTTGCGGCTTCGTTCTTCGCCTCTTCCAAGCAACCGCGATCTCTGCTTCTCGGAGGCGAAGAAGCGGCTAATTCGCGCACAGCTCAGTAGAGCGGCAGCGCAGCGCTCCGGAGCGCCGCTTCAAGCCGAAAGACGCCGGGAAGCGGCACTTTCCTCCGGATAGCTCCGGAGCCGCGCTTCTGCTTCTCTAGTCATCTCTAGCTTAGCGAAAAGCTTTCCCACTCCAGTTGGCAAGGGGAGAGCGTACCTGCACTGCACACTAACCGCGGTTTGCAAAGAAAGAGGATTTGCTGCACATTCCAAGGACACGGCTCTTTCCGAGGCAATCTGCAACCTGCTGTCAGATGGAAGTGCTCTCTGCCCTCTCCTGCCCAGCTCTAGGTACTAGCGGGCACTTTCCAGCCTGGCCGAGGCAAACAACCTCCAGAGATGTCACAGAGCATAAGTGGAGCACAGATGCTCAAAAGCAGCAAAGCTGAAGAGCCTGGCTCAGCTTCACTAGTGTGCAATTGACTGACTGCGAAAAACAAAGCAGCAGAGCACCGGGCTTCTGGGCGCTGTGAAGGCAATTGCCAAAACCAGGCAGCTGCTCCTTCCCAAGCACAGGCAGCTGCCTATGTTCTTGCTTGTCGACAAACTCACCGCTGCCCTTCTTTTCAGCAGCTGCCACCGTCTTCTGTGCATCTCGCAGCCTCTGGCGACGAGCAAGACTTGCCAAGGTGGGACGCATCAGGACCAAGTCAAAACCCAGGCAAGTTGTCCTGGAACGCTTTCCATTCGCTTGCCGAGAGTGAATTCAACAGGCAGGAGAGCGGCAGCCACCGTCCTCCAGCAGTCGGAAGGCTTGGCACACAAGCCCGCTTCTTTGCGGCTTCGTTCTTCGCCTCTTCCAAGCAACCGCGATCTCTGCTTCTCGGAGGCGAAGAAGCGGCTAATTCGCGCACAGCTCAGTAGAGCGGCAGCGGAGCGCTCCGGAGCGCCGCTTCAAGCCGAAAGACGCCGGGAAGCGGCACTTTCCTCCGGATAGCTCCGGAGCCGCGCTTCTGCTTCTCTAGTCATCTCTAGCTTAGCGAAAAGCTTTCCCACTCCATTTGGCAAGGGGAGAGCGTACCTGCACTGCACACTAACCGCGGTTTGCAAAGAAAGAGGATTTGCTGCACATTCCAAGGACACGGCTCTTTCCGAGGCAATCTGCAACCTGCTGTCAGATGGAAGTGCTCTCTGCCCTCTCCTGCCCAGCTCTAGGTACTAGCGGGCACTTTCCAGCCTGGCCGAGGCAAAAACCTCCAGAGATGTCACAGAGCATAAGTGGAGCACAGATGCTCAAAAGCAGCAAAGCTGAAGAGCCTGGCTCAGCTTCACTAGTGTGCAATTGACTGACTGCGAAAAACAAAGCAGCAGAGCACCGGGCTTCTGGGCGCTGTGAAGGCAATTGCCAAAAGCAGGCAGCTGCTCCTTCCCAAGCACAGGCAGCTGCCTATGTTCTTGCTTGTCGACAAACTCACCGCTGCCCTTCTTTTCAGCAGCTGCCACCGTCTTCTGTGCATCTCGCAGCCTCTGGCGACGAGCAAGACTTGCCAAGGTGGGACGCATCAGGACCAAGTCAAAACCCAGGCAAGTTGTCCTGGAACGCTTTCCATTCGCTTGCCGAGAGTGAATTCAAGAGGCAGGAGAGCGGCAGCCACCGTCCTCCAGCAGTCGGAAGGCTTGGCACACAAGCCCGCTTCTTTGCGGCTTCGTTCTTCGCCTCTTCCAAGCAACCGCGATCTCTGCTTCTCGGAGGCGAAGAAGCGGCTAATTCGCGCACAGCTCAGTAGAGCGGCAGCGGAGCGCTCCGGAGCGCCGCTTCAAGCCGAAAGACGCCGGGAAGCGGCACTTTCCTCCGGATAGCTCCGGAGCCGCGCTTCTGCTTCTCTAGTCATCTCTAGCTTAGCGAAAAGCTTTCCCACTCCAGTTGGCAAGGGGAGAGCGTACCTGCACTGCACACTAACCGCGGTTTGCAAAGAAAGAGGATTTGCTGCACATTCCAAGGACACGGCTCTTTCCGAGGCAATCTGCAACCTGCTGTCAGATGGAAGTGCTCTCTGCCCTCTCCTGCCCAGCTCTAGGTACTAGCGGGCACTTGCCAGCCTGGCCGAGGCAAACCACCTCCAGAGATGTCACAGAGCATAAGTGGAGCACAGATGCTCAAAAGCAGCAAAGCTGAAGAGCCTGGCTCAGCTTCACTAGTGTGCAATTGACTGACTGCGAAAAACAAAGCAGCAAAGCAGCAGAGCACCGGGCTTCTGGGCGCTGTGAAGGCAATTGCCAAAACCAGGCAGCTGCTCCTTCCCAAGCACAGGCAGCTGCCTATGTTCTTGCTTGTCGACAAACTCACCGCTGCCCTTCTTTTCAGCAGCTGCCACCGTCTTCTGTGCATCTCGGAGCCTCTGGCGACGAGCAAGACTTGCCAAGGTGGGAGGCATCAGGACCAAGTCAAAACGCAGGCAAGTTGTCCTGGAACGCTTTCCATTCGCTTGCCGAGAGTGAATTCAAGAGGCAGGAGAGCGGCAGCCACCGTCCTCCAGCAGTCGGAAGGCTTGGCACACAAGCCCGCTTCTTTGCGGCTTCGTTCTTCGCCTCTTCCAAGCAACCGCGATCTCTGCTTCTCGGAGGCGAAGAAGCGGCTAATTCGCGCACAGCTCAGTAGAGCGGCAGCGGAGCGCTCCGGAGCGCCGCTTCAAGCCGAAAGACGCCGGGAAGCGGCACTTTCCTCCGGATAGCTCCGGAGCCGCGCTTCTGCTTCTCTAGTCATCTCTAGCTTAGCGAAAAGCTTTCCCACTCCATTTGGCAAGGGGAGAGCGTACCTGCACTGCACACTAACCGCGGTTTGCAAAGAAAGAGGATTTGCTGCACATTGCAAGGACACGGCTCTTTCCGAGGCAATCTGCAACCTGCTGTCAGATGGAAGTGCTCTCTGCCCTCTCCTGCCCAGCTCTAGGTACTAGCGGGCACTTTCCAGCCTGGCCGAGGCAAACAACCTCCAGAGATGTCACAGAGCATAAGTGGAGCACAGATGCTCAAAAGCAGCAAAGCTGAAGAGCCTGGCTCAGCTTCACTAGTGTGCAATTGACTGACTGCGAAAAACAAAGCAGCAGAGCACCGGGCTTCTGGGCGCTGTGAAGGCAATTGCCAAAAGCAGGCAGCTGCTCCTTCCCAAGCACAGGCAGCTGCCTATGTTCTTGCTTGTCGACAAACTCACCGCTGCCCTTCTTTTCAGCAGCTGCCACCGTCTTCTGTGCATCTCGCAGCCTCTGGCGACGAGCAAGACTTGCCAAGGTGGGACGCATCAGGACCAAGTCAAAACCCAGGCAAGTTGTCCTGGAACGCTTTCCATTCGCTTGCCGAGAGTGAATTCAACAGGCAGGAGAGCGGCAGCCACCGTCCTCCAGCAGTCGGAAGGCTTGGCACACAAGCCCGCTTCTTTGCGGCTTCGTTCTTCGCCTCTTCCAAGCAACCGCGATCTCTGCTTCTCGGAGGCGAAGAAGCGGCTAATTCGCGCACAGCTCAGTAGAGCGGCAGCGGAGCGCTCCGGAGCGCCGCTTCAAGCCGAAAGACGCCGGGAAGCGGCACTTTCCTCCGGATAGCTCCGGAGCCGCGCTTCTGCTTCTCTAGTCATCTCTAGCTTAGCGAAAAGCTTTCCCACTCCAGTTGGCAAGGGGAGAGCGTACCTGCACTGCACACTAACCGCGGTTTGCAAAGAAAGAGGATTTGCTGCACATTCCAAGGACACGGCTCTTTCCGAGGCAATCTGCAACCTGCTGTCAGATGGAAGTGCTCTCTGCCCTCTCCTGCCCAGCTCTAGGTACTAGCGGGCACTTTCCAGCCTGGCCGAGGCAAACAACCTCCAGAGATGTCACAGAGCATAAGTGGAGCACAGATGCTCAAAAGCAGCAAAGCTGAAGAGCCTGGCTCAGCTTCACTAGTGTGCAATTGACTGACTGCGAAAAACAAAGCAGCAGAGCACCGGGCTTCTGGGCGCTGTGAAGGCAATTGCCAAAAGCAGGCAGCTGCTCCTTCCCAAGCACAGGCAGCTGCCTATGTTCTTGCTTGTCGACAAACTCACCGCTGCCCTTCTTTTCAGCAGCTGCCACCGTCTTCTGTGCATCTCGGAGCCTCTGGCGACGAGCAAGACTTGCCAAGGTGGGACGCATCAGGACCAAGTCAAAACCCAGGCAAGTTGTCCTGGAACGCTTTCCATTCGCTTGCCGAGAGTGAATTCAAGAGGCAGGAGAGCGGCAGCCACCGTCCTCCAGCAGTCGGAAGGCTTGGCACACAAGCCCGCTTCTTTGCGGCTTCGTTCTTCGCCTCTTCCAAGCAACCGCGATCTCTGCTTCTCGGAGGCGAAGAAGCGGCTAATTCGCGCACAGCTCAGTAGAGCGGCAGCGGAGCGCTCCGGAGCGCCGCTTCAAGCCGAAAGACGCCGGGAAGCGGCACTTTCCTCCGGATAGCTCCGGAGCCGCGCTTCTGCTTCTCTAGTCATCTCTAGCTTAGCGAAAAGCTTTCCCACTCCATTTGGCAAGGGGAGAGCGTACCTGCACTGCACACTAACCGCGGTTTGCAAAGAAAGAGGATTTGCTGCACATTGCAAGGACACGGCTCTTTCCGAGGCAATCTGCAACCTGCTGTCAGATGGAAGTGCTCTCTGCCCTCTCCTGCCCAGCTCTAGGTACTAGCGGGCACTTTCCAGCCTGGCCGAGGCAAACAACCTCCAGAGATGTCACAGAGCATAAGTGGAGCACAGATGCTCAAAAGCAGCAAAGCTGAAGAGCCTGGCTCAGCTTCACTAGTGTGCAATTGACTGACTGCGAAAAACAAAGCAGCAGAGCACCGGGCTTCTGGGCGCTGTGAAGGCAATTGCCAAAAGCAGGCAGCTTGCTCCTTCCCAAGCACAGGCAGCTGCCTATGTTCTTGCTTGTCGACAAACTCACCGCTGCCCTTCTTTTCAGCAGCTGCCACCATCTTCTGTGCATCTCGGAGCCTCTGGCGACGAGCAAGACTTGCCAAGGTGGGACGCATCAGGACCAAGTCAAAACCCAGGCAAGTTGTCCTGGAACGCTTTCCATTCGCTTGCCGAGAGTGAATTCAAGAGGCAGGAGAGCGGCAGCCACCGTCCTCCAGCAGTCGGAAGGCTTGGCACACAAGCCCGCTTCTTTGCGGCTTCGTTCTTCGCCTCTTCCAAGCAACCGCGATCTCTGCTTCTCGGAGGCGAAGAAGCGGCTAATTCGCGCACAGCTCAGTAGAGCGCACGCGGAGCGCTCCGGAGCGCCGCTTCAAGCCGAAAGACGCCGGGAAGCGGCACTTTCCTCCGGATAGCTCCGGAGCCGCGCTTCTGCTTCTCTAGTCATCTCTAGCTTAGCGAAAAGCTTTCCCACTCCATTTGGCAAGGGGAGAGCGTACCTGCACTGCACACTAACCGCGGTTTGCAAAGAAAGAGGATTTGCTGCACATTCCAAGGACACGGCTCTTTCCGAGGCAATCTGCAACCTGCTGTCAGATGGAAGTGCTCTCTGCCCTCTCCTGCCAGCTCTAGGTACTAGCGGGCACTTTCCAGCCTGGCCGAGGCAAACAACCTCCAGAGATGTCACAGAGCATAAGTGGAGCACAGATGCTCAAAAGCAGCAAAGCTGAAGAGCCTGGCTCAGCTTCACTAGTGTGCAATTGACTGACTGCGAAAAACAAAGCAGCAGAGCACCGGGCTTCTGGGCGCTGTGAAGGCAATTGCCAAAAGCAGGCAGCTGCTCCTTCCCAAGCACAGGCAGCTGCCTATGTTCTTGCTTGTCGACAAACTCACCGCTGCCCTTCTTTTCAGCAGCTGCCACCGTCTTCTGTGCATCTCGGAGCCTCTGGCGACGAGCAAGACTTGCCAAGGTGGGAGGCATCCGGACCAAGTCAAAACCCAGGCAAGTTGTCCTGGAACGCTTTCCATTCGCTTGCCGAGAGTGAATTCAAGAGGCAGGAGAGCGGCAGCCACCGTCCTCCAGCAGTCGGAAGGCTTGGCACACAAGCCCGCTTCTTTGCGGCTTCGTTCTTCGCCTCTTCCAAGCAACCGCGATCTCTGCTTCTCGGAGGCGAAGAAGCGGCTAATTCGCGCACAGCTCAGTAGAGCGGCAGCGGAGCGCTCCGGAGCGCCGCTTCAAGCCGAAAGACGCCGGGAAGCGGCACTTTCCTCCGGATAGCTCCGGAGCCGCGCTTCTGCTTCTCTAGTCATCTCTAGCTTAGCGAAAAGCTTTCCCACTCCATTTGGCAAGGGGAGAGCGTACCTGCACTGCACACTAACCGCGGTTTGCTAAAGAAAGAGGATTTGCTGCACATTCCAAGGACACGGCTCTTTCCGAGGCAATCTGCAACCTGCTGTCAGATGGAAGTGCTCTCTGCCCTCTCCTGCCCAGCTCTAGGTACTAGCGGGCACTTTCCAGCCTGGCGAGGCAAACAACCTCCAGAGATGTCACAGAGCATAAGTGGAGCACAGATGCTCAAAAGCAGCAAAGCTGAAGAGCCTGGCTCAGCTTCACTAGTGTGCAATTGACTGACTGCGAAAAACAAGCAGCAGAGCACCGGGCTTCTGGGCGCTGTGAAGGCAATTGCCAAAAGCAGGCAGCTGCTCCTTCCCAAGCACAGGCAGCTGCCTAGGTTCTTGCTTGTCGACAAACTCACCGCTGCCCTTCTTTTCAGCAGCTGCCACCGTCTTCTGTGCATCTCGGAGCCTCTGGCGACGAGCAAGACTTGCCAAGGTGGGACGCATCAGGACCAAGTCAAAACCCAGGCAAGTTGTCCTGGAACGCTTTCCATTCGCTTGCCGAGAGTGAATTCAAGAGGCAGGAGAGCGGCAGCCACCGTCCTCCAGCAGTCGGAAGGCTTGGCACACAAGCCCGCTTCTTTGCGGCTTCGTTCTTCGCCTCTTCCAAGCAACCGCGATCTCTGCTTCTCGGAGGCGAAGAAGCGGCTAATTCGCGCACAGCTCAGTAGAGCGCCAGCGGAGCGCTCCGGAGCGCCGCTTCAAGCCTAAAGACGCCGGGGAAGCGGCACTTTCTTCCGGATAGCTCCGGAGCCGCGCTTCTGCTTCTCTAGTCATCTCTAGCTTAGCGAAAAGCTTTCCCACTCCATTTGGCAAGGGGAGAGCGTACCTGCACTGCACACTAACCGCGGTTTGCAAAGAAAGAGGATTTGCTGCACATTGCAAGGACACGGCTCTTTCCGAGGCAATCTGCAACTGCTGTCAGATGGAAGTGCTCTCTGCCCTCTCCTGCCCAGCTCTAGGTACTAGCGGGCACTTTCCAGCCTGGCCGAGGCAAACAACCTCCAGAGATGTCACAGAGCATAAGTGGAGCACAGATGCTCAAAAGCAGCAAAGCTGAAGAGCCTGGCTCAGCTTCACTAGTGTGCAATTGACTGACTGCGAAAAACAAAGCAGCAGAGCACCGGGCTTCTGGGCGCTGTGAAGGCAATTGCCAAAAGCAGGCAGCTGCTCCTTCCCAAGCACAGGCAGCTGCCTATGTTCTTGCTTGTCGACAAACTCACCGCTGCCCTTCTTTTCAGCAGCTGCCACCGTCTTCTGTGCATCTCGCAGCCTCTGGCGACGAGCAAGACTTGCCAAGGTGGGACGCATCAGGACCAAGTCAAAACCCAGGCAAGTTGTCCTGGAACGCTTTCCATTCGCTTGCTGAGAGTGAATTCAAGAGGCAGGAGAGCGGCAGCCACCGTCCTCCAGCAGTCGGAAAGGCTTGGCACACAAGCCCGCTTCTTTGCGGCTTCGTTCTTCGCCTCTTCCAAGCAACCGCGATCTCTGCTTCTCGGAGGCGAAGAAGCGGCTAATTCGCGCACAGCTCAGTAGAGCGGCAGCGGAGCGCTCCGGAGCGCCGCTTCAAGCCGAAAGACGCCGGGAAGCGGCACTTTCTCCGGATAGCTCCGGAGCCGCGCTTCTGCTTCTCTAGTCATCTCTAGCTTAGCGAAAAGCTTTCCCACTCCAGTTGGCAAGGGGAGAGCGTACCTGCACTGCACACTAACCGCGGTTTGCAAAGAAAGAGGATTTGCTGCACATTCCAAGGACACGGCTCTTTCCGAGGCAATCTGCAACCTGCTGTCAGATGGAAGTGCTCTCTGCCCTCTCCTGCCCAGCTCTAGGTACTAGCGGGCACTTGCCAGCCTGGCCGAGGCAAACCACCTCCAGAGATGTCACAGAGCATAAGTGGAGCACAGATGCTCAAAAGCAGCAAAGCTGAAGAGCCTGGCTCAGCTTCACTAGTGTGCAATTGACTGACTGCGAAAAACAAAGCAGCAGAGCACCGGGCTTCTGGGCGCTGTGAAGGCAATTGCCAAAAGCAGGCAGCTGCTCCTTCCCAAGCACAGGCAGCTGCCTATGTTCTTGCTTGTCGACAAACTCACCGCTGCCCTTCTTTTCAGCAGCTGCCACCGTCTCTGTGCATCTCGCAGCCTCTGGCGACGAGCAAGACTTGCCAAGGTGGGACGCATCAGGACCAAGTCAAACCCAGGCAAGTTGTCCTGGAACGCTTTCCATTCGCTTGCCGAGAGTGAATTCAACAGGCAGGAGAGCGGCAGCCACCGTCCTCCAGCAGTCGGAAGGCTTGGCACACAAGCCCGCTTCTTTGCGGCTTCGTTCTTCGCCTCTTCCAAGCAACCGCGATCTCTGCTTTCTCGGAGGCGAAGAAGCGGCTAATTCGCGCACAGCTCAGTAGAGCGGCAGCGGAGCGCTCCGGAGCGCCGCTTCAAGCCGAAAGACGCCGGGAAGCGGCACTTTCCTCCGGATAGCTCCGGAGCCGCGCTTCTGCTTCTCTAGTCATCTCTAGCTTAGCGAAAAGCTTTCCCACTCCAGTTGGCAAGGGGGGAGAGCGTACCTGCACTGCACACTAACCGCGGTTTGCAAAGAAAGAGGATTTGCTGCACATTGCAAGGACACGGCTCTTTCCGAGGCAATCTGCAACCTGCTGTCAGATGGAAGTGCTCTCTGCCCTCTCCTGCCCAGCTCTAGGTACTAGCGGGCACTTTCCAGCCTGGCCGAGGCAAACAACCTCCAGAGATGTCACAGAGCATAAGTGGAGCACAGATGCTCAAAGCAGCAAAGCTGAAGAGCCTGGCTCAGCTTCACTAGTGTGCAATTGACTGACTGCGAAAAACAAAGCAGCAGAGAACCGGGCTTCTGGGCGCTGTGAAGGCAATTGCCAAAAGCAGGCAGCTGCTCCTTCCAAGCACAGGCAGCTGCCTATGTTCTTGCTTGTCGACAAACTCACCGCTGCCCTTCTTTTCAGCAGCTGCCACCGTCTTCTGTGCATCTCGGAGCCTCTGGCGACGAGCAAGACTTGCCAAGGTGGGACGCATCAGGACCAAGTCAAAACCCAGGCAAGTTGTCCTGGAACGCTTTCCATTCGCTTGCCGAGAGTGAATTCAAGAGGCAGGAGAGCGGCAGCCCACCGTCCTCCGGCAGTCGGAAGGCTTGGCACACAAGCCCGCTTCTTTGCGGCTTCGTTCTTCGCCTCTTCCAAGCAACCGCGATCTCTGCTTCTCGGAGGCGAAGAAGCGGCTAATTCGCGCACAGCTCAGTAGAGCGCACGCGGAGCGCTCCGGAGCGCCGCTTCAAGCCGAAAGACGCCGGGAAGCGGCACTTTCCTCCGGATAGCTCCGGAGCCGCGCTTCTGCTTCTCTAGTCATCTCTTGCTTAGCGAAAAGCTTTCCACTCCAGTTGGCAAGGGGAGAGCGTACCTGCACTGCACACTAACCGCGGTTTGCAAAGAAAGAGGATTTGCTGCACATTCCAAGGACACGCCTCTTTCCGAGCAATCTGCAACCTGCTGTCAGATGGAAGTGCTCTCTGCCCTCTCCTGCCCAGCTCTAGGTACTAGCGGGCACTTTCCAGCCTGGCCGAGGCAAACAACCTCCAGAGATGTCACAAGAGCATAAGTGGAGCACAGATGCTCAAAAGCAGCAAAGCTGAAGAGCTGGCTCAGCTTCACTAGTGTGCAATTGACTGACTGCGAAAAACAAAGCAGCAGAGCACCGGGCTTCTGGGCGCTGTGAAGGCAATTGCCAAAAGCAGGCAGCTGCTCCTTCCCAAGCACAGGCAGCTGCCTATGTTCTTGCTTGTCGACAAACTCACCGCTGCCCTTCTTTTCAGCAGCTGCCACCGTCTTCTGTGCATCTCGGAGCCTCTGGCGACGAGCAAGACTTGCCAAGGTGGGACGCATCAGGACCAAGTCAAAACCCAGGCAAGTTGTCCTGGAACGCTTTCCATTCGCTTGCCGAGAGTGAATTCAACAGGCAGGAGAGCGGCAGCCACCGTCCTCCAGCAGTCGGAAGGCTTGGCACACAAGCCCGCTTCTTTGCGGCTTCGTTCTTCGCCTCTTCCAAGCAACCGCGATCTCTGCTTCTCGGAGGCGAAGAAGCGGCTAATTCGCGCACAGCTCAGTAGAGCGATAGCGGAGCGCTCCGGAGCGCCGCTTCAAGCCGAAAGACGCCGGGAAACGGCACTTTCCTCCGGATAGCTCCGGAGCCGCGCTTCTGCTTCTCTAGTCATCTCTAGCTTAGCGAAAAGCTTTCCCACTCCAGTTGGCAAGGGGAGAGCTTACCTGCACTGCACACTAACCGCGGTTTGCAAAGAAAGAGGATTTGCTGCACATTCCAAGGACACGGCTCTTTCCGAGGCAATCTGCAACCTGCTGTCAGATGGAAGTGCTCTCTGCCCTCTCCTGCCCAGCTCTAGGTACTAGCGGGCACTTTCCAGCCTGGCCGAGGCAAACAACCTCCAGAGATGTCACAGAGCATAAGTGGAGCACAGATGCTCAAAAGCAGCAAAGCTGAAGAGCCTGGCTCAGCTTCACTAGTGTGCAATTGACTGACTGCGAAAAACAAAGCAGCAGAGCACCGGGCTTCTGGGCGCTGTGAAGGCAATTGCCAAAAGCAGGCAGCTGCTCCTTCCCAAGCACAGGCAGCTGCCTATGTTCTTGCTTGTCGACAAACTCACCGCTGCCCTTCTTTTCAGCAGCTGCCACCGTCTTCTGTGCATCTCGCAGCCTCTGGCGACGAGCAAGACTTGCCAAGGTGGGACGCATCAGGACCAAGTCAAAACCCAGGCAAGTTGTCCTGGAACGCTTTCCATTCGCTTGCCGAGAGTGAATTCAACAGGCAGGAGAGCGGCAGCCACCGTCCTCCAGCAGTCGGAAGGCTTGGCACACAAGCCCGCTTCTTTGCGGCTTCGTTCTTCGCCTCTTCCAAGCAACCGCGATCTCTGCTTCTCGGAGGCGAAGAAGCGGCTAATTCGCGCACAGCTCAGTAGAGCGCACGCGGAGCGCTCCGGAGCGCCGCTTCAAGCCGAAAGACGCCGGGAAACGGCACTTTCCTCCGGATAGCTCCGGAGCCGCGCTTCTGCTTCTCTAGTCATCTCTAGCTTAGCGAAAAGCTTTCCCACTCCATTTGGCAAGGGGAGAGCTTACCTGCACTGCACACTAACCGCGGTTTGCAAAGAAAGAGGATTTGCTGCACATTCCAAGGACACGGCTCTTTCCGAGGCAATCTGCAACCTGCTGTCAGATGGAAGTGCTCTCTGCCCTCTCCTGCCCAGCTCTAGGTACTAGCGGGCACTTTCCAGCCTGGCCGAGGCAAACAACCTCCAGAGATGTCACAGAGCATAAGTGGAGCACAGATGCTCAAAAGCAGCAAAGCTGAAGAGCCTGGCTCAGCTTCACTAGTGTGCAATTGACTGACTGCGAAAAACAAAGCAGCAGAGCACCGGGCTTCTGGGCGCTGTGAAGGCAATTGCCAAAAGCAGGCAGCTGCTCCTTCCCAAGCACAGGCAGCTGCCTATGTTCTTGCTTGTCGACAAACTCACCGCTGCCCTTCTTTTCAGCAGCTGCCACCGTCTTCTGTGCATCTCGCAGCCTCTGGCGACGAGCAAGACTTGCCAAGGTGGGACGCATCAGGACCAAGTCAAAACCCAGGCAAGTTGTCCTGGAACGCTTTCCATTCGCTTGCCGAGAGTGAATTCAACAGGCAGGAGAGCGGCAGCCACCGTCCTCCAGCAGTCGGAAGGCTTGGCACACAAGCCCGCTTCTTTGCGGCTTCGTTCTTCGCCTCTTCCAAGCAACCGCGATCTCTGCTTCTCGGAGGCGAAGAAGCGGCTAATTCGCGCACAGCTCAGTAGAGCGCACGCGGAGCGCTCCGGAGCGCCGCTTCAAGCCGAAAGACGCCGGGAAGCGGCACTTTCCTCCGGATAGCTCCGGAGCCGCGCTTCTGCTTCTCTAGTCATCTCTAGCTTAGCGAAAAGCTTTCCCACTCCATTTGGCAAGGGGAGAGCGTACCTGCACTGCACACTAACCGCGGTTTGCAAAGAAAGAGGATTTGCTGCACATTCCAAGGACACGGCTCTTTCCGAGGCAATCTGCAACCTGCTGTCAGATGGAAGTGCTCTCTGCCCTCTCCTGCCCAGCTCTAGGTACTAGCGGGCACTTTCCAGCCTGGCCGAGGCAAACAACCTCCAGAGATGTCACAGAGCATAAGTGGAGCACAGATGCTCAAAAGCAGCAAAGCTGAAGAGCCTGGCTCAGCTTCACTAGTGTGCAATTGACTGACTGCGAAAAACAAAGCAGCAGAGCACCGGGCTTCTGGGCGCTGTGAAGGCAATTGCCAAAAGCAGGCAGCTGCTCCTTCCCAAGCACAGGCAGCTGCCTATGTTCTTGCTTGTCGACAAACTCACCGCTGCCCTTCTTTTCAGCAGCTGCCACCGTCTTCTGTGCATCTCGCAGCCTCTGGCGACGAGCAAGACTTGCCAAGGTGGGACGCATCAGGACCAAGTCAAAACCCAGGCAAGTTGTCCTGGAACGCTTTCCATTCGCTTGCCGAGAGTGAATTCAACAGGCAGGAGAGCGGCAGCCACCGTCCTCTGGCAGTCGGAAGGCTTGGCACACAAGCCCGCTTCTTTGCGGCTTCGTTCTTCGCCTCTTCCAAGCAACCGCGATCTCTGCTTCTCGGAGGCGAAGAAGCGGCTAATTCGCGCACAGCTCAGTAGAGCGGCAGCGCAGCGCTCCGGAGCGCCGCTTCAAGCCGAAAGACGCCGGGAAGCGGCACTTTCCTCCGGATTGCTCCGGAGCCGCGCTTCTGCTTCTCTAGTCATCTCTTGCTTAGCGAAAAGCTTTCCCACTCCATTTGGCAAGGGGAGAGCGTACCTGCACTGCACACTAACCGCGGTTTGCAAAGAAAGAGGATTTGCTGCACATTCCAAGGACACGGCTCTTTCCGAGGCAATCTGCAACCTGCTGTCAGATGGAAGTGCTCTCTGCCCTCTCCTGCCCAGCTCTAGGTACTAGCGGGCACTTTCCAGCCTGGCCGAGGCAAACAACCTCCAGAGATGTCACAGAGCATAAGTGGAGCACAGATGCTCAAAAGCAGCAAAGCTGAAGAGCCTGGCTCAGCTTCACTAGTGTGCAATTGACTGACTGCGAAAAACAAAGCAGCAGAGCACCGGGCTTCTGGGCGCTGTGAAAGCAATTGCCAAAACCAGGCAGCTGCTCCTTCCCAAGCACAGGCAGCTGCCTATGTTCTTGCTTGTCGACAAACTCACCGCTGCCCTTCTTTTCAGCAGCTGCCACCGTCTTCTGTGCATCTCGCAGCCTCTGGCGACGAGCAAGACTTGCCAAGGTGGGACGCATCAGGACCAAGTCAAAACCCAGGCAAGTTGTCCTGGAACGCTTTCCATTCGCTTGCCGAGAGTGAATTCAAGAGGCAGGAGAGCGGCAGCCACCGTCCTCCAGCAGTCGGAAGGCTTGGCACACAAGCCCGCTTCTTTGCGGCTTCGTTCTTCGCCTCTTCCAAGCAACCGCGATCTCTGCTTCTCGGAGGCGAAGAAGCGGCTAATTCGCGCACAGCTCAGTAGAGCGACAGCGGAGCGCTCCGGAGCGCCGCTTCAAGCCGAAAGACGCCGGGAAGCGGCACTTTCCTCCGGATAGCTCCGGAGCCGCGCTTCTGCTTCTCTAGTCATCTCTAGCTTAGCGAAAAGCTTTCCCACTCCATTTGGCAAGGGGAGAGCTTACCTGCACTGCACACTAACCGCGGTTTGCAAAGAAAGAGGATTTGCTGCACATTCCAAGGACACGCCTCTTTCCGAGGCAATCTGCAACCTGCTGTCAGATGGAAGTGCTCTCTGCCCTCTCCTGCCCAGCTCTAGGTACTAGCGGGCACTTTCCAGCCTGGCCGAGGCAAACAACCTCCAGAGATGTCACAGAGCATAAGTGGAGCACAGATGCTCAAAAGCAGCAAAGCTGAAGAGCCTGGCTCAGCTTCACTAGTGTGCAATTGACTGACTGCGAAAAACAAAGCAGCAGAGCACCGGGCTTCTGGGCGCTGTGAAGGCAATTGCCAAAAGCAGGCAGCTGCTCCTTCCCAAGCACAGGCAGCTGCCTATGTTCTTGCTTGTCGACAAACTCACCGCTGCCCTTCTTTTCAACAGCTGCCACCGTCTTCTGTGCATCTCGCAGCCTCTGGCGACGAGCAAGACTTGCCAAGGTGGGACGCATCAGGACCAAGTCAAAACCCAGGCAAGTTGTCCTGGAACGCTTTCCATTCGCTTGCCGAGAGTGAATTCAACAGGCAGGAGAGCGGCAGCCACCGTCCTCCAGCAGTCGGAAGGCTTGGCACACAAGCCCGCTTCTTTGCGGCTTCGTTCTTCGCCTCTTCCAAGCAACCGCGATCTCTGCTTCTCGGAGGCGAAGAAGCGGCTAATTCGCGCACAGCTCAGTAGAGCGACAGCGGAGCGCTCCGGAGCGCCGCTTCAAGCCGAAAGACGCCGGGAAGCGGCACTTTCCTCCGGATAGCTCCGGAGCCGCGCTTCTGCTTCTCTAGTCATCTCTAGCTTAGCGAAAAGCTTTCCCACTCCATTTGGCAAGGGGAGAGCGTACCTGCACTGCACACTAACCGCGGTTTGCAAAGAAAGAGGATTTGCTGCACATTCCAAGGACACGGCTGTTTCCGAGGCAATCTGCAACCTGCTGTCAGATGGAAGTGCTCTCTGCCCTCTCCTGCCCAGCTCTAGGTACTAGCGGGCACTTTCCAGCCTGGCCGAGGCAAACAACCTCCAGAGATGTCACAGAGCATAAGTGGAGCACAGATGCTCAAAAGCAGCAAAGCTGAAGAGCCTGGCTCAGCTTCACTAGTGTGCAATTGACTGACTGCGAAAAACAAAGCAGCAGAGCACCGGGCTTCTGGGCGCTGTGAAGGCAATTGCCAAAAGCAGGCAGCTGCTCCTTCCCAAGCACAGGCAGCTGCCTATGTTCTTGCTTGTCGACAAACTCACCGCTGCCCTTCTTTTCAGCAGCTGCCACCGTCTTCTGTGCATCTCGCAGCCTCTGGCGACGAGCAAGACTTGCCAAGGTGGGACGCATCAGGACCAAGTCAAAACCCAGGCAAGTTGTCCTGGAACGCTTTCCATTCGCTTGCCGAGAGTGAATTCAAGAGGCAGGAATGCGGCAGCCACCGTCCTCCGGCAGTCGGAAGGCTTGGCACACAAGCCCGCTTCTTTGCGGCTTCGTTCTTCGCCTCTTCCAAGCAACCGCGATCTCTGCTTCTCGGAGGCGAAGAAGCGGCTAATTCGCGCACAGCTCAGTAGAGCGGCAGCGGAGCGCTCCGGAGCCGCGCTTCAAGCCGAAAGACGCCGGGAAGCGGCACTTTCCTCCGGATAGCTCCGGAGCCGCGCTTCTGCTTCTCTAGTCATCTCTAGCTTAGCGAAAAGCTTTCCCACTCCAGTTGGCAAGGGGAGAGCTTACCTGCACTGCACACTAACCGCGGTTTGCAAAGAAAGAGGATTTGCTGCACATTCCAAGGACACGCCTCTTTCCGAGGCAATCTGCAACCTGCTGTCAGATGGAAGTGCTCTCTGCCCTCTCCTGCCCAGCTCTAGGTACTAGCGGGCACTTTCCAGCCTGGCCGAGGCAAACAACCTCCAGAGATGTCACAGAGCATAAGTGGAGCACAGATGCTCAAAAGCAGCAAAGCTGAAGAGCCTGGCTCAGCTTCACTAGTGTGCAATTGACTGACTGCGAAAAACAAAGCAGCAGAGCACCGGGCTTCTGGGCGCTGTGAAGGCAATTGCCAAAAGCAGGCAGCTGCTCCTTCCCAAGCACAGGCAGCTGCCTATGTTCTTGCTTGTCGACAAACTCACCGCTGCCCTTCTTTTCAGCAGCTGCCACCGTCTTCTGTGCATCTCGCAGCCTCTGGCGACGAGCAAGACTTGCCAAGGTGGGACGCATCAGGACCAAGTCAAAACCCAGGCAAGTTGTCCTGGAACGCTTTCCATTCGCTTGCCGAGAGTGAATTCAAGAGGCAGGAGAGCGGCAGCCACCGTCCTCCAGCAGTCGGAAGGCTTGGCACACAAGCCCGCTTCTTTGCGGCTTCGTTCTTCGCCTCTTCCAAGCAACCGCGATCTCTGCTTCTCGGAGGCGAAGAAGCGGCTAATTCGCGCACAGCTCAGTAGAGCGGCAGCGGAGCGCTCCGGAGCGCCGCTTCAAGCCGAAAGACGCCGGGAAGCGGCACTTTCCTCCGGATAGCTCCGGAGCCGCGCTTCTGCTTCTCTAGTCATCTCTAGCTTAGCGAAAAGCTTTCCCACTCCATTTGGCAAGGGGAGAGCGTACCTGCACTGCACACTAACCGCGGTTTGCAAAGAAAGAGGATTTGCTGCACATTCCAAGGACACGGCTCTTTCCGAGGCAATCTGCAACCTGCTGTCAGATGGAAGTGCTCTCTGCCCTCTCCTGCCCAGCTCTAGGTACTAGCGGGCACTTTCCAGCCTGGCCGAGGCAAAAACCTCCAGAGATGTCACAGAGCATAAGTGGAGCACAGATGCTCAAAAGCAGCAAAGCTGAAGAGCCTGGCTCAGCTTCACTAGTGTGCAATTGACTGACTGCGAAAAACAAAGCAGCAGAGCACCGGGCTTCTGGGCGCTGTGAAGGCAATTGCCAAAAGCAGGCAGCTGCTCCTTCCCAAGCACAGGCAGCTGCCTATGTTCTTGCTTGTCGACAAACTCACCGCTGCCCTTCTTTTCAGCAGCTGCCACCGTCTTCTGTGCATCTCGCAGCCTCTGGCGACGAGCAAGACTTGCCAAGGTGGGACGCATCAGGACCAAGTCAAAACCCAGGCAAGTTGTCCTGGAACGCTTTCCATTCGCTTGCCGAGAGTGAATTCAAGAGGCAGGAGAGCGGCAGCCACCGTCCTCCGGCAGTCGGAAGGCTTGGCACACAAGCCCGCTTCTTTGCGGCTTCGTTCTTCGCCTCTTCCAAGCAACCGCGATCTCTGCTTCTCGGAGGCGAAGAAGCGGCTAATTCGCGCACAGCTCAGTAGAGCGGCAGCGGAGCGCTCCGGAGCGCCGCTTCAAGCCGAAAGACGCCGGGAAGCGGCACTTTCTTCCGGATAGCTCCGGAGCCGCGCTTCTGCTTCTCTAGTCATCTCTAGCTTAGCGAAAAGCTTTCCCACTCCATTTGGCAAGGGGAGAGCGTACCTGCACTGCACACTAACCGCGGTTTGCAAAGAAAGAGGATTTGCTGCACATTCCAAGGACACGGCTCTTTCCGAGGCAATCTGCAACCTGCTGTCAGATGGAAGTGCTCTCTGCCCTCTCCTGCCCAGCTCTAGGTACTAGCGGGCACTTTCCAGCCTGGGCGAGGCAAACAACCTCAAGAGATGTCACAGAGCATAAGTGGAGCACAGATGCTCAAAAGCAGCAAAGCTGAAGAGCCTGGCTCAGCTTCACTAGTGTGCAATTGACTGACTGCGAAAAACAAAGCAGCAGAGCACCGGGCTTCTGGGCGCTGTGAAGGCAATTGCCAAAAGCAGGCAGCTGCTCCTTCCCAAGCACAGGCAGCTGCCTATGTTCTTGCTTGTCGACAAACTCACCGCTGCCCTTCTTTTCAGCAGCTGCCACCGTCTTCTGTGCATCTCGCAGCCTCTGGCGACGAGCAAGACTTGCCAAGGTGGGACGCATCAGGACCAAGTCAAAACCCAGGCAAGTTGTCCTGGAACGCTTTCCATTCGCTTGCCGAGAGTGAATTCAAGAGGCAGGAGAGCGGCAGCCACCGTCCTCCAGCAGTCGGAAGGCTTGGCACACAAGCCCGCTTCTTTGCGGCTTCGTTCTTCGCCTCTTCCAAGCAACCGCGATCTCTGCTTCTCGGAGGCGAAGAAGCGGCTAATTCGCGCACAGCTCAGTAGAGCGACAGCGGAGCGCTCCGGAGCGCCGCTTCAAGCCGAAAGACGCCGGGAAGCGGCACTTTCCTCCGGATAGCTCCGGAGCCGCGCTTCTGCTTCTCTAGTCATCTCTAGCTTAGCGAAAAGCTTTCCCACTCCAGTTGGCAAGGGGAGAGCTTACCTGCACTGCACACTAACCGCGGTTTGCAAAGAAAGAGGATTTGCTGCACATTCCAAGGACACGGCTCTTTCCGAGGCAATCTGCAACCTGCTGTCAGATGGAAGTGCTCTCTGCCCTCTCCTGCCCAGCTCTAGGTACTAGCGGGCACTTTCCAGCCTGGCCGAGGCAAACAACCTCCAGAGATGTCACAGAGCATAAGTGGAGCACAGATGCTCAAAAGCAGCAAAGCTGAAGAGCCTGGCTCAGCTTCACTAGTGTGCAATTGACTGACTGCGAAAAACAAAGCAGCAGAGCACCGGGCTTCTGGGCGCTGTGAAGGCAATTGCCAAAAGCAGGCAGCTGCTCCTTCCCAAGCACAGGCAGCTGCCTATGTTCTTGCTTGTCGACAAACTCACCGCTGCCCTTCTTTTCAGCAGCTGCCACCGTCTTCTGTGCATCTCGCAGCCTCTGGCGACGAGCAAGACTTGCCAAGGTGGGACGCATCAGGACCAAGTCAAAACCCAGGCAAGTTGTCCTGGAACGCTTTCCATTCGCTTGCCGAGAGTGAATTCAAGAGGCAGGAGAGCAGCAGCCACCGTCCTCCAGCAGTCGGAAGGCTCCGCACACAAGCCCGCTTCTTTGCGGCTTCGTTCTTCGCCTCTTCCAAGCAACCGCGATCTCTGCTTCTCGGAGGCGAAGAAGCGGCTAATTCGCGCACAGCTCAGTAGAGCGGCAGCGCAGCGCTCCGGAGCGCCGCTTCAAGCCGAAAGACGCCGGGAAGCGGCACTTTCCTCCGGATAGCTCCGGAGCCGCGCTTCTGCTTCTCTAGTCATCTCTAGCTTAGCGAAAAGCTTTCCCACTCCATTTGGCAAGGGGAGAGCGTACCTGCACTGCACACTAACCGCGGTTTGCAAAGAAAGAGGATTTGCTGCACATTCCAAGGACACGGCTCTTTCCGAGGCAATCTGCAACCTGCTGTCAGATGGAAGTGCTCTCTGCCCTCTCCTGCCCAGCTCTAGGTACTAGCGGGCACTTTCCAGCCTGGCCGAGGCAAACAACCTCCAGAGATGTCACAGAGCATAAGTGGAGCACAGATGCTCAAAAGCAGCAAAGCTGAAGAGCCTGGCTCAGCTTCACTAGTGTGCAATTGACTGACTGCGAAAAACAAAGCAGCAGAGCACCGGGCTTCTGGGCGCTGTGAAGGCAATTGCCAAAAGCAGGCAGCTGCTCCTTCCCAAGCACAGGCAGCTGCCTATGTTCTTGCTTGTCGACAAACTCACCGCTGCCCTTCTTTTCAGCAGCTGCCACCGTCTTCTGTGCATCTCGCAGCCTCTGGCGACGAGCAAGACTTGCCAAGGTGGGACGCATCAGGACCAAGTCAAAACCCAGGCAAGTTGTCCTGGAACGCTTTCCATTCGCTTGCCGAGAGTGAATTCAAGAGGCAGGAATGCGGCAGCCACCGTCCTCCGGCAGTCGGAAGGCTTGGCACACAAGCCCGCTTCTTTGCGGCTTCGTTCTTCGCCTCTTCCAAGCAACCGCGATCTCTGCTTCTCGGAGGCGAAGAAGCGGCTAATTCGCGCACAGCTCAGTAGAGCGGCAGCGGAGCGCTCCGGAGCGCCGCTTCAAGCCGAAAGACGCCGGGAAGCGGCACTTTCCTCCGGATAGCTCCGGAGCCGCGCTTCTGCTTCTCTAGTCATCTCTAGCTTAGCGAAAAGCTTTCCCACTCCATTTGGCAAGGGGAGAACTTACCTGCACTGCACACTAACCGCGGTTTGCAAAGAAAGAGGATTTGCTGCACATTCCAAGGACACGCCTCTTTCCGAGGCAATCTGCAACCTGCTGTCAGATGGAAGTGCTCTCTGCCCTCTCCTGCCCAGCTCTAGGTACTAGCGGGCACTTTCCAGCCTGGCCGAGGCAAACAACCTCCAGAGATGTCACAGAGCATAAGTGGAGCACAGATGCTCAAAAGCAGCAAAGCTGAAGAGCCTGGCTCAGCTTCACTAGTGTGCAATTGACTGACTGCGAAAAACAAAGCAGCAGAGCACCGGGCTTCTGGGCGCTGTGAAGGCAATTGCCAAAACCAGGCAGCTGCTCCTTCCCAAGCACAGGCAGCTGCCTATGTTCTTGCTTGTCGACAAACTCACCGCTGCCCTTCTTTTCAGCAGCTGCCACCGTCTTCTGTGCATCTCGCAGCCTCTGGCGACGAGCAAGACTTGCCAAGGTGGGACGCATCAGGACCAAGTCAAAACCCAGGCAAGTTGTCCTGGAACGCTTTCCATTCGCTTGCCGAGAGTGAATTCAACAGGCAGGAGAGCGGCAGCCACCGTCCTCCAGCAGTCGGAAGGCTTGGCACACAAGCCCGCTTCTTTGCGGCTTCGTTCTTCGCCTCTTCCAAGCAACCGCGATCTCTGCTTCTCGGAGGCGAAGAAGCGGCTAATTCGCGCACAGCTCAGTAGAGCGGCAGCGCAGCGCTCCGGAGCGCCGCTTCAAGCCGAAAGACGCCGGGAAGCGGCACTTTCCTCCGGATAGCTCCGGAGCCGCGCTTCTGCTTCTCTAGTCATCTCTAGCTTAGCGAAAAGCTTTCCCACTCCATTTGGCAAGGGGAGAGCGTACCTGCACTGCACACTAACCGCGGTTTGCAAAGAAAGAGGATTTGCTGCACATTCCAAGGACACGGCTCTTTCCGAGGCAATCTGCAACCTGCTGTCAGATGGAAGTGCTCTCTGCCCTCTCCTGCCCAGCTCTAGGTACTAGCGGGCACTTTCCAGCCTGGCCGAGGCAAACAACCTCCAGAGATGTCACAGAGCATAAGTGGAGCACAGATGCTCAAAAGCAGCAAAGCTGAAGAGCCTGGCTCAGCTTCACTAGTGTGCAATTGACTGACTGCGAAAAACAAAGCAGCAGAGCACCGGGCTTCTGGGCGCTGTGAAGGCAATTGCCAAAAGCAGGCAGCTGCTCCTTCCCAAGCACAGGCAGCTGCCTATGTTCTTGCTTGTCGACAAACTCACCGCTGCCCTTCTTTTCAGCAGCTGCCACCGTCTTCTGTGCATCTCGCAGCCTCTGGCGACGAGCAAGACTTGCCAAGGTGGGACGCATCAGGACCAAGTCAAAACCCAGGCAAGTTGTCCTGGAACGCTTTCCATTCGCTTGCCGAGAGTGAATTCAAGAGGCAGGAGAGCGGCAGCCACCGTCCTCCGGCAGTCGGAAGGCTTGGCACACAAGCCCGCTTCTTTGCGGCTTCGTTCTTCGCCTCTTCCAAGCAACCGCGATCTCTGCTTCTCGGAGGCGAAGAAGCGGCTAATTCGCGCACAGCTCAGTAGAGCGGCAGCGGAGCGCTCCGGAGCGCCGCTTCAAGCCGAAAGACGCCGGGAAGCGGCACTTTCCTCCGGATAGCTCCGGAGCCGCGCTTCTGCTTCTCTAGTCATCTCTAGCTTAGCGAAAAGCTTTCCCACTCCATTTGGCAAGGGGAGAGCGTACCTGCACTGCACACTAACCGCGGTTTGCAAAGAAAGAGGATTTGCTGCACATTCCAAGGACACGGCTCTTTCCGAGGCAATCTGCAACCTGCTGTCAGATGGAAGTGCTCTCTGCCCTCTCCTGCCCAGCTCTAGGTACTAGCGGGCACTTTCCAGCCTGGGCGAGGCAAACAACCTCAAGAGATGTCACAGAGCATAAGTGGAGCACAGATGCTCAAAAGCAGCAAAGCTGAAGAGCCTGGCTCAGCTTCACTAGTGTGC
This sequence comes from Anomalospiza imberbis, assembly GCF_031753505.1. NCBI lineage: Eukaryota > Metazoa > Chordata > Aves > Passeriformes > Viduidae > Anomalospiza > Anomalospiza imberbis. The sequence continues at coordinate 53,365 of NW_027100120.1, forward strand.
AATTGACTGACTGCGAAAAACAAAGCAGCAGAGCACCGGGCTTCTGGGCGCTGTGAAGGCAATTGCCAAAAGCAGGCAGCTGCTCCTTCCCAAGCACAGGCAGCTGCCTATGTTCTTGCTTGTCGACAAACTCACCGCTGCCCTTCTTTTCAGCAGCTGCCACCGTCTTCTGTGCATCTCGCAGCCTCTGGCGACGAGCAAGACTTGCCAAGGTGGGACGCATCAGGACCAAGTCAAAACCCAGGCAAGTTGTCCTGGAACGCTTTCCATTCGCTTGCCGAGAGTGAATTCAACAGGCAGGAGAGCGGCAGCCACCGTCCTCCAGCAGTCGGAAGGCTTGGCACACAAGCCCGCTTCTTTGCGGCTTCGTTCTTCGCCTCTTCCAAGCAACCGCGATCTCTGCTTCTCGGAGGCGAAGAAGCGGCTAATTCGCGCACAGCTCAGTAGAGCGGCAGCGGAGCGCTCCGGAGCGCCGCTTCAAGCCGAAAGACGCCGGGAAGCGGCACTTTCCTCCGGATAGCTCCGGAGCCGCGCTTCTGCTTCTCTAGTCATCTCTAGCTTAGCGAAAAGCTTTCCCACTCCATTTGGCAAGGGGAGAGCGTACCTGCACTGCACACTAACCGCGGTTTGCAAAGAAAGAGGATTTGCTGCACATTCCAAGGACACGGCTCTTTCCGAGGCAATCTGCAACCTGCTGTCAGATGGAAGTGCTCTCTGCCCTCTCCTGCCCAGCTCTAGGTACTAGCGGGCACTTTCCAGCCTGGCCGAGGCAAAAACCTCCAGAGATGTCACAGAGCATAAGTGGAGCACAGATGCTCAAAAGCAGCAAAGCTGAAGAGCCTGGCTCAGCTTCACTAGTGTGCAATTGACTGACTGCGAAAAACAAAGCAGCAGAGCACCGGGCTTCTGGGCGCTGTGAAGGCAATTGCCAAAACCAGGCAGCTGCTCCTTCCCAAGCACAGGCAGCTGCCTATGTTCTTGCTTGTCGACAAACTCACCGCTGCCCTTCTTTTCAGCAGCTGCCACCGTCTTCTGTGCATCTCGCAGCCTCTGGCGACGAGCAAGACTTGCCAAGGTGGGACGCATCAGGACCAAGTCAAAACCCAGGCAAGTTGTCCTGGAACGCTTTCCATTCGCTTGCCGAGAGTGAATTCAAGAGGCAGGAGAGCGGCAGCCACCGTCCTCCGGCAGTCGGAAGGCTTGGCACACAAGCCCGCTTCTTTGCGGCTTCGTTCTTCGCCTCTTCCAAGCAACCGCGATCTCTGCTTCTCGGAGGCGAAGAAGCGGCTAATTCGCGCACAGCTCAGTAGAGCGCACGCGGAGCGCTCCGGAGCGCCGCTTCAAGCCGAAAGACGCCGGGAAGCGGCACTTTCCTCCGGATAGCTCCGGAGCCGCGCTTCTGCTTCTCTAGTCATCTCTAGCTTAGCGAAAAGCTTTCCCACTCCATTTGGCAAGGGGAGAGCGTACCTGCACTGCACACTAACCGCGGTTTGCAAAGAAAGAGGATTTGCTGCACATTCCAAGGACACGGCTCTTTCCGAGGCAATCTGCAACCTGCTGTCAGATGGAAGTGCTCTCTGCCCTCTCCTGCCCAGCTCTAGGTACTAGCGGGCACTTTCCAGCCTGGGCGAGGCAAACAACCTCAAGAGATGTCACAGAGCATAAGTGGAGCACAGATGCTCAAAAGCAGCAAAGCTGAAGAGCCTGGCTCAGCTTCACTAGTGTGCAATTGACTGACTGCGAAAAACAAAGCAGCAGAGCACCGGGCTTCTGGGCGCTGTGAAGGCAATTGCCAAAAGCAGGCAGCTGCTCCTTCCCAAGCACAGGCAGCTGCCTATGTTCTTGCTTGTCGACAAACTCACCGCTGCCCTTCTTTTCAGCAGCTGCCACCGTCTTCTGTGCATCTCGCAGCCTCTGGCGACGAGCAAGACTTGCCAAGGTGGGACGCATCAGGACCAAGTCAAAACCCAGGCAAGTTGTCCTGGAACGCTTTCCATTCGCTTGCCGAGAGTGAATTCAAGAGGCAGGAGAGCGGCAGCCACCGTCCTCCGGCAGTCGGAAGGCTTGGCACACAAGCCCGCTTCTTTGCGGCTTCGTTCTTCGCCTCTTCCAAGCAACCGCGATCTCTGCTTCTCGGAGGCGAAGAAGCGGCTAATTCGCGCACAGCTCAGTAGAGCGCACGCGGAGCGCTCCGGAGCGCCGCTTCAAGCCGAAAGACGCCGGGAAGCGGCACTTTCCTCCGGATAGCTCCGGAGCCGCGCTTCTGCTTCTCTAGTCATCTCTAGCTTAGCGAAAAGCTTTCCCACTCCATTTGGCAAGGGGAGAGCTTACCTGCACTGCACACTAACCGCGGTTTGCAAAGAAAGAGGATTTGCTGCACATTCCAAGGACACGCCTCTTTCCGAGGCAATCTGCAACCTGCTGTCAGATGGAAGTGCTCTCTGCCCTCTCCTGCCCAGCTCTAGGTACTAGCGGGCACTTTCCAGCCTGGCCGAGGCAAACAACCTCCAGAGATGTCACAGAGCATAAGTGGAGCACAGATGCTCAAAAGCAGCAAAGCTGAAGAGCCTGGCTCAGCTTCACTAGTGTGCAATTGACTGACTGCGAAAAACAAAGCAGCAGAGCACCGGGCTTCTGGGCGCTGTGAAGGCAATTGCCAAAAGCAGGCAGCTGCTCCTTCCCAAGCACAGGCAGCTGCCTATGTTCTTGCTTGTCGACAAACTCACCGCTGCCCTTCTTTTCAGCAGCTGCCACCGTCTTCTGTGCATCTCGCAGCCTCTGGCGACGAGCAAGACTTGCCAAGGTGGGACGCATCAGGACCAAGTCAAAACCCAGGCAAGTTGTCCTGGAACGCTTTCCATTCGCTTGCCGAGAGTGAATTCAACAGGCAGGAGAGCGGCAGCCACCGTCCTCCAGCAGTCGGAAGGCTTGGCACACAAGCCCGCTTCTTTGCGGCTTCGTTCTTCGCCTCTTCCAAGCAACCGCGATCTCTGCTTCTCGGAGGCGAAGAAGCGGCTAATTCGCGCACAGCTCAGTAGAGCGCACGCGGAGCGCTCCGGAGCGCCGCTTCAAGCCGAAAGACGCCGGGAAGCGGCACTTTCCTCCGGATAGCTCCGGAGCCGCGCTTCTGCTTCTCTAGTCATCTCTAGCTTAGCGAAAAGCTTTCCCACTCCATTTGGCAAGGGGAGAGCGTACCTGCACTGCACACTAACCGCGGTTTGCAAAGAAAGAGGATTTGCTGCACATTCCAAGGACACGCCTCTTTCCGAGGCAATCTGCAACCTGCTGTCAGATGGAAGTGCTCTCTGCCCTCTCCTGCCCAGCTCTAGGTACTAGCGGGCACTTTCCAGCCTGGCCGAGGCAAACAACCTCCAGAGATGTCACAGAGCATAAGTGGAGCACAGATGCTCAAAAGCAGCAAAGCTGAAGAGCCTGGCTCAGCTTCACTAGTGTGCAATTGACTGACTGCGAAAAACAAAGCAGCAGAGCACCGGGCTTCTGGGCGCTGTGAAGGCAATTGCCAAAAGCAGGCAGCTGCTCCTTCCCAAGCACAGGCAGCTGCCTATGTTCTTGCTTGTCGACAAACTCACCGCTGCCCTTCTTTTCAGCAGCTGCCACCGTCTTCTGTGCATCTCGCAGCCTCTGGCGACGAGCAAGACTTGCCAAGGTGGGACGCATCAGGACCAAGTCAAAACCCAGGCAAGTTGTCCTGGAACGCTTTCCATTCGCTTGCCGAGAGTGAATTCAACAGGCAGGAGAGCGGCAGCCACCGTCCTCCAGCAGTCGGAAGGCTTGGCACACAAGCCCGCTTCTTTGCGGCTTCGTTCTTCGCCTCTTCCAAGCAACCGCGATCTCTGCTTCTCGGAGGCGAAGAAGCGGCTAATTCGCGCACAGCTCAGTAGAGCGCACGCGGAGCGCTCCGGAGCGCCGCTTCAAGCCGAAAGACGCCGGGAAGCGGCACTTTCCTCCGGATAGCTCCGGAGCCGCGCTTCTGCTTCTCTAGTCATCTCTAGCTTAGCGAAAAGCTTTCCCACTCCATTTGGCAAGGGGAGAGCGTACCTGCACTGCACACTAACCGCGGTTTGCAAAGAAAGAGGATTTGCTGCACATTCCAAGGACACGCCTCTTTCCGAGGCAATCTGCAACCTGCTGTCAGATGGAAGTGCTCTCTGCCCTCTCCTGCCCAGCTCTAGGTACTAGCGGGCACTTTCCAGCCTGGCCGAGGCAAACAACCTCCAGAGATGTCACAGAGCATAAGTGGAGCACAGATGCTCAAAAGCAGCAAAGCTGAAGAGCCTGGCTCAGCTTCACTAGTGTGCAATTGACTGACTGCGAAAAACAAAGCAGCAGAGCACCGGGCTTCTGGGCGCTGTGAAGGCAATTGCCAAAAGCAGGCAGCTGCTCCTTCCCAAGCACAGGCAGCTGCCTATGTTCTTGCTTGTCGACAAACTCACCGCTGCCCTTCTTTTCAGCAGCTGCCACCGTCTTCTGTGCATCTCGCAGCCTCTGGCGACGAGCAAGACTTGCCAAGGTGGGACGCATCAGGACCAAGTCAAAACCCAGGCAAGTTGTCCTGGAACGCTTTCCATTCGCTTGCCGAGAGTGAATTCAAGAGGCAGGAGAGCGGCAGCCACCGTCCTCCGGCAGTCGGAAGGCTTGGCACACAAACCCGCTTCTTTGCGGCTTCGTTCTTCGCCTCTTCCAAGCAACCGCGATCTCTGCTTCTCGGAGGCGAAGAAGCGGCTAATTCGCGCACAGCTCAGTAGAGCGGCAGCGGAGCGCTCCGGAGCGCCGCTTCAAGCCGAAAGACGCCGGGAAGCGGCACTTTCCTCCGGATAGCTCCGGAGCCGCGCTTCTGCTTCTCTAGTCATCTCTTGCTTAGCGAAAAGCTTTCCCACTCCATTTGGCAAGGGGAGAGCGTACCTGCACTGCACACTAACCGCGGTTTGCAAAGAAAGAGGATTTGCTGCACATTCCAAGGACACGGCTCTTTCCGAGGCAATCTGCAACCTGCTGTCAGATGGAAGTGCTCTCTGCCCTCTCCTGCCCAGCTCTAGGTACTAGCGGGCACTTTCCAGCCTGGCCGAGGCAAACAACCTCCAGAGATGTCACAGAGCATAAGTGGAGCACAGATGCTCAAAAGCAGCAAAGCTGAAGAGCCTGGCTCAGCTTCACTAGTGTGCAATTGACTGACTGCGAAAAACAAAGCAGCAGAGCACCGGGCTTCTGGGCGCTGTGAAAGCAATTGCCAAAACCAGGCAGCTGCTCCTTCCCAAGCACAGGCAGCTGCCTATGTTCTTGCTTGTCGACAAACTCACCGCTGCCCTTTTTTTCAGCAGCTGCCACCGTCTTCTGTGCATCTCGGAGCCTCTGGCGACGAGCAAGACTTGCCAAGGTGGGACGCATCAGGACCAAGTCAAAACCCAGGCAAGTTGTCCTGGAACGCTTTCCATTCGCTTGCCGAGAGTGAATTCAAGAGGCAGGAGAGCGGCAGCCACCGTCCTCCAGCAGTCGGAAGGCTTGGCACACAAGCCCGCTTCTTTGCGGCTTCGTTCTTCGCCTCTTCCAAGCAACCGCGATCTCTGCTTCTCGGAGGCGAAGAAGCGGCTAATTCGCGCACAGCTCAGTAGAGCGACAGCGGAGCGCTCCGGAGCGCCGCTTCAAGCCGAAAGACGCCGGGAAGCGGCACTTTCCTCCGGATAGCTCCGGAGCCGCGCTTCTGCTTCTCTAGTCATCTCTAGCTTAGCGAAAAGCTTTCCCACTCCATTTGGCAAGGGGAGAGCTTACCTGCACTGCACACTAACCGCGGTTTGCAAAGAAAGAGGATTTGCTGCACATTCCAAGGACACGCCTCTTTCCGAGGCAATCTGCAACCTGCTGTCAGATGGAAGTGCTCTCTGCCCTCTCCTGCCCAGCTCTAGGTACTAGCGGGCACTTTCCAGCCTGGCCGAGGCAAACAACCTCCAGAGATGTCACAGAGCATAAGTGGAGCACAGATGCTCAAAAGCAGCAAAGCTGAAGAGCCTGGCTCAGCTTCACTAGTGTGCAATTGACTGACTGCGAAAAACAAAGCAGCAGAGCACCGGGCTTCTGGGCGCTGTGAAGGCAATTGCCAAAAGCAGGCAGCTGCTCCTTCCCAAGCACAGGCAGCTGCCTATGTTCTTGCTTGTCGACAAACTCACCGCTGCCCTTCTTTTCAACAGCTGCCACCGTCTTCTGTGCATCTCGCAGCCTCTGGCGACGAGCAAGACTTGCCAAGGTGGGACGCATCAGGACCAAGTCAAAACCCAGGCAAGTTGTCCTGGAACGCTTTCCATTCGCTTGCCGAGAGTGAATTCAACAGGCAGGAGAGCGGCAGCCACCGTCCTCCAGCAGTCGGAAGGCTTGGCACACAAGCCCGCTTCTTTGCGGCTTCGTTCTTCGCCTCTTCCAAGCAACCGCGATCTCTGCTTCTCGGAGGCGAAGAAGCGGCTAATTCGCGCACAGCTCAGTAGAGCGGCAGCGGAGCGCTCCGGAGCGCCGCTTCAAGCCGAAAGACGCCGGGAAGCGGCACTTTCCTCCGGATAGCTCCGGAGCCGCGCTTCTGCTTCTCTAGTCATCTCTAGCTTAGCGAAAAGCTTTCCCACTCCATTTGGCAAGGGGAGAGCGTACCTGCACTGCACACTAACCGCGGTTTGCAAAGAAAGAGGATTTGCTGCACATTCCAAGGACACGGCTCTTTCCGAGGCAATCTGCAACCTGCTGTCAGATGGAAGTGCTCTCTGCCCTCTCCTGCCCAGCTCTAGGTACTAGCGGGCACTTTCCAGCCTGGCCGAGGCAAACAACCTCCAGAGATGTCACAGAGCATAAGTGGAGCACAGATGCTCAAAAGCAGCAAAGCTGAAGAGCCTGGCTCAGCTTCACTAGTGTGCAATTGACTGACTGCGAAAAACAAAGCAGCAGAGCACCGGGCTTCTGGGCGCTGTGAAGGCAATTGCCAAAAGCAGGCAGCTGCTCCTTCCCAAGCACAGGCAGCTGCCTATGTTCTTGCTTGTCGACAAACTCACCGCTGCCCTTCTTTTCAGCAGCTGCCACCGTCTTCTGTGCATCTCGCAGCCTCTGGCGACGAGCAAGACTTGCCAAGGTGGGACGCATCAGGACCAAGTCAAAACCCAGGCAAGTTGTCCTGGAACGCTTTCCATTCGCTTGCCGAGAGTGAATTCAAGAGGCAGGAATGCGGCAGCCACCGTCCTCCGGCAGTCGGAAGGCTTGGCACACAAGCCCGCTTCTTTGCGGCTTCGTTCTTCGCCTCTTCCAAGCAACCGCGATCTCTGCTTCTCGGAGGCGAAGAAGCGGCTAATTCGCGCACAGCTCAGTAGAGCGGCAGCGGAGCGCTCCGGAGCGCCGCTTCAAGCCGAAAGACGCCGGGAAGCGGCACTTTCCTCCGGATAGCTCCGGAGCCGCGCTTCTGCTTCTCTAGTCATCTCTAGCTTAGCGAAAAGCTTTCCCACTCCATTTGGCAAGGGGAGAGCGTACCTGCACTGCACACTAACCGCGGTTTGCAAAGAAAGAGGATTTGCTGCACATTCCAAGGACACGGCTCTTTCCGAGGCAATCTGCAACCTGCTGTCAGATGGAAGTGCTCTCTGCCCTCTCCTGCCCAGCTCTAGGTACTAGCGGGCACTTTCCAGCCTGGCCGAGGCAAAAACCTCCAGAGATGTCACAGAGCATAAGTGGAGCACAGATGCTCAAAAGCAGCAAAGCTGAAGAGCCTGGCTCAGCTTCACTAGTGTGCAATTGACTGACTGCGAAAAACAAAGCAGCAGAGCACCGGGCTTCTGGGCGCTGTGAAGGCAATTGCCAAAACCAGGCAGCTGCTCCTTCCCAAGCACAGGCAGCTGCCTATGTTCTTGCTTGTCGACAAACTCACCGCTGCCCTTCTTTTCAGCAGCTGCCACCGTCTTCTGTGCATCTCGCAGCCTCTGGCGACGAGCAAGACTTGCCAAGGTGGGACGCATCAGGACCAAGTCAAAACCCAGGCAAGTTGTCCTGGAACGCTTTCCATTCGCTTGCCGAGAGTGAATTCAAGAGGCAGGAGAGCGGCAGCCACCGTCCTCCGGCAGTCGGAAGGCTTGGCACACAAGCCCGCTTCTTTGCGGCTTCGTTCTTCGCCTCTTCCAAGCAACCGCGATCTCTGCTTCTCGGAGGCGAAGAAGCGGCTAATTCGCGCACAGCTCAGTAGAGCGCACGCGGAGCGCTCCGGAGCGCCGCTTCAAGCCGAAAGACGCCGGGAAGCGGCACTTTCCTCCGGATAGCTCCGGAGCCGCGCTTCTGCTTCTCTAGTCATCTCTAGCTTAGCGAAAAGCTTTCCCACTCCATTTGGCAAGGGGAGAGCGTACCTGCACTGCACACTAACCGCGGTTTGCAAAGAAAGAGGATTTGCTGCACATTCCAAGGACACGGCTCTTTCCGAGGCAATCTGCAACCTGCTGTCAGATGGAAGTGCTCTCTGCCCTCTCCTGCCCAGCTCTAGGTACTAGCGGGCACTTTCCAGCCTGGGCGAGGCAAACAACCTCCAGAGATGTCACAGAGCATAAGTGGAGCACAGATGCTCAAAAGCAGCAAAGCTGAAGAGCCTGGCTCAGCTTCACTAGTGTGCAATTGACTGACTGCGAAAAACAAAGCAGCAGAGCACCGGGCTTCTGGGCGCTGTGAAGGCAATTGCCAAAAGCAGGCAGCTGCTCCTTCCCAAGCACAGGCAGCTGCCTATGTTCTTGCTTGTCGACAAACTCACCGCTGCCCTTTTTTTCAGCAGCTGCCACCGTCTTCTGTGCATCTCGCAGCCTCTGGCGACGAGCAAGACTTGCCAAGGTGGGACGCATCAGGACCAAGTCAAAACCCAGGCAAGTTGTCCTGGAACGCTTTCCATTCGCTTGCCGAGAGTGAATTCAACAGGCAGGAGAGCGGCAGCCACCGTCCTCCAGCAGTCGGAAGGCTTGGCACACAAGCCCGCTTCTTTGCGGCTTCGTGCTTCTCCTCTTCCAAGCAACCGCGATCTCTGCTTCTCGGAGGCGAAGAAGCGGCTAATTCGCGCACAGCTCAGTAGAGCGACAGCGGAGCGCTCCGGAGCGCCGCTTCAAGCCGAAAGACGCCGGGAAGCGGCACTTTCCTCCGGATAGCTCCGGAGCCGCGCTTCTGCTTCTCTAGTCATCTCTAGCTTAGCGAAAAGCTTTCCCACTCCATTTGGCAAGGGGAGAGCTTACCTGCACTGCACACTAACCGCGGTTTGCAAAGAAAGAGGATTTGCTGCACATTCCAAGGACACGGCTCTTTCCGAGGCAATCTGCAACCTGCTGTCAGATGGAAGTGCTCTCTGCCCTCTCCTGCCCAGCTCTAGGTACTAGCGGGCACTTTCCAGCCTGGCCGAGGCAAACAACCTCCAGAGATGTCACAGAGCATAAGTGGAGCACAGATGCTCAAAAGCAGCAAAGCTGAAGAGCCTGGCTCAGCTTCACTAGTGTGCAATTGACTGACTGCGAAAAACAAAGCAGCAGAGCACCGGGCTTCTGGGCGCTGTGAAGGCAATTGCCAAAAGCAGGCAGCTGCTCCTTCCCAAGCACAGGCAGCTGCCTATGTTCTTGCTTGTCGACAAACTCACCGCTGCCCTTCTTTTCAACAGCTGCCACCGTCTTCTGTGCATCTCGCAGCCTCTGGCGACGAGCAAGACTTGCCAAGGTGGGACGCATCAGGACCAAGTCAAAACCCAGGCAAGTTGTCCTGGAACGCTTTCCATTCGCTTGCCGAGAGTGAATTCAACAGGCAGGAGAGCGGCAGCCACCGTCCTCCAGCAGTCGGAAGGCTTGGCACACAAGCCCGCTTCTTTGCGGCTTCGTTCTTCGCCTCTTCCAAGCAACCGCGATCTCTGCTTCTCGGAGGCGAAGAAGCGGCTAATTCGCGCACAGCTCAGTAGAGCGGCAGCGGAGCGCTCCGGAGCGCCGCTTCAAGCCGAAAGACGCCGGGAAGCGGCACTTTCCTCCGGATAGCTCCGGAGCCGCGCTTCTGCTTCTCTAGTCATCTCTAGCTTAGCGAAAAGCTTTCCCACTCCATTTGGCAAGGGGAGAGCGTACCTGCACTGCACACTAACCGCGGTTTGCAAAGAAAGAGGATTTGCTGCACATTCCAAGGACACGGCTCTTTCCGAGGCAATCTGCAACCTGCTGTCAGATGGAAGTGCTCTCTGCCCTCTCCTGCCCAGCTCTAGGTACTAGCGGGCACTTTCCAGCCTGGGCGAGGCAAACAACCTCCAGAGATGTCACAGAGCATAAGTGGAGCACAGATGCTCAAAAGCAGCAAAGCTGAAGAGCCTGGCTCAGCTTCACTAGTGTGCAATTGACTGACTGCGAAAAACAAAGCAGCAGAGCACCGGGCTTCTGGGCGCTGTGAAGGCAATTGCCAAAAGCAGGCAGCTGCTCCTTCCCAAGCACAGGCAGCTGCCTATGTTCTTGCTTGTCGACAAACTCACCGCTGCCCTTCTTTTCAGCAGCTGCCACCGTCTTCTGTGCATCTCGCAGCCTCTGGCGACGAGCAAGACTTGCCAAGGTGGGACGCATCAGGACCAAGTCAAAACCCAGGCAAGTTGTCCTGGAACGCTTTCCATTCGCTTGCCGAGAGTGAATTCAACAGGCAGGAGAGCGGCAGCCACCGTCCTCCAGCAGTCGGAAGGCTTGGCACACAAGCCCGCTTCTTTGCGGCTTCGTTCTTCGCCTCTTCCAAGCAACCGCGATCTCTGCTTCTCGGAGGCGAAGAAGCGGCTAATTCGCGCACAGCTCAGTAGAGCGGCAGCGGAGCGCTCCGGAGCGCCGCTTCAAGCCGAAAGACGCCGGGAAGCGGCACTTTCCTCCGGATAGCTCCGGAGCCGCGCTTCTGCTTCTCTAGTCATCTCTAGCTTAGCGAAAAGCTTTCCCACTCCATTTGGCAAGGGGAGAGCGTACCTGCACTGCACACTAACCGCGGTTTGCAAAGAAAGAGGATTTGCTGCACATTCCAAGGACACGCCTCTTTCCGAGGCAATCTGCAACCTGCTGTCAGATGGAAGTGCTCTCTGCCCTCTCCTGCCCAGCTCTAGGTACTAGCGGGCACTTTCCAGCCTGGCCGAGGCAAAAACCTCCAGAGATGTCACAGAGCATAAGTGGAGCACAGATGCTCAAAAGCAGCAAAGCTGAAGAGCCTGGCTCAGCTTCACTAGTGTGCAATTGACTGACTGCGAAAAACAAAGCAGCAGAGCACCGGGCTTCTGGGCGCTGTGAAGGCAATTGCCAAAACCAGGCAGCTGCTCCTTCCCAAGCACAGGCAGCTGCCTATGTTCTTGCTTGTCGACAAACTCACCGCTGCCCTTCTTTTCAGCAGCTGCCACCGTCTTCTGTGCATCTCGCAGCCTCTGGCGACGAGCAAGACTTGCCAAGGTGGGACGCATCAGGACCAAGTCAAAACCCAGGCAAGTTGTCCTGGAACGCTTTCCATTCGCTTGCCGAGAGTGAATTCAAGAGGCAGGAGAGCGGCAGCCACCGTCCTCCGGCAGTCGGAAGGCTTGGCACACAAGCCCGCTTCTTTGCGGCTTCGTTCTTCGCCTCTTCCAAGCAACCGCGATCTCTGCTTCTCGGAGGCGAAGAAGCGGCTAATTCGCGCACAGCTCAGTAGAGCGCACGCGGAGCGCTCCGGAGCGCCGCTTCAAGCCGAAAGACGCCGGGAAGCGGCACTTTCCTCCGGATAGCTCCGGAGCCGCGCTTCTGCTTCTCTAGTCATCTCTAGCTTAGCGAAAAGCTTTCCCACTCCATTTGGCAAGGGGAGAGCGTACCTGCACTGCACACTAACCGCGGTTTGCAAAGAAAGAGGATTTGCTGCACATTCCAAGGACACGGCTCTTTCCGAGGCAATCTGCAACCTGCTGTCAGATGGAAGTGCTCTCTGCCCTCTCCTGCCCAGCTCTAGGTACTAGCGGGCACTTTCCAGCCTGGCCGAGGCAAACAACCTCCAGAGATGTCACAGAGCATAAGTGGAGCACAGATGCTCAAAAGCAGCAAAGCTGAAGAGCCTGGCTCAGCTTCACTAGTGTGCAATTGACTGACTGCGAAAAACAAAGCAGCAGAGCACCGGGCTTCTGGGCGCTGTGAAGGCAATTGCCAAAAGCAGGCAGCTGCTCCTTCCCAAGCACAGGCAGCTGCCTATGTTCTTGCTTGTCGACAAACTCACCGCTGCCCTTCTTTTCAGCAGCTGCCACCGTCTTCTGTGCATCTCGCAGCCTCTGGCGACGAGCAAGACTTGCCAAGGTGGGACGCATCAGGACCAAGTCAAAACCCAGGCAAGTTGTCCTGGAACGCTTTCCATTCGCTTGCCGAGAGTGAATTCAACAGGCAGGAGAGCGGCAGCCACCGTCCTCCAGCAGTCGGAAGGCTTGGCACACAAGCCCGCTTCTTTGCGGCTTCGTTCTTCGCCTCTTCCAAGCAACCGCGATCTCTGCTTCTCGGAGGCGAAGAAGCGGCTAATTCGCGCACAGCTCAGTAGAGCGGCAGCGGAGCGCTCCGGAGCGCCGCTTCAAGCCGAAAGACGCCGGGAAGCGGCACTTTCCTCCGGATAGCTCCGGAGCCGCGCTTCTGCTTCTCTAGTCATCTCTAGCTTAGCGAAAAGCTTTCCCACTCCATTTGGCAAGGGGAGAGCGTACCTGCACTGCACACTAACCGCGGTTTGCAAAGAAAGAGGATTTGCTGCACATTCCAAGGACACGGCTCTTTCCGAGGCAATCTGCAACCTGCTGTCAGATGGAAGTGCTCTCTGCCCTCTCCTGCCCAGCTCTAGGTACTAGCGGGCACTTTCCAGCCTGGCCGAGGCAAACAACCTCCAGAGATGTCACAGAGCATAAGTGGAGCACAGATGCTCAAAAGCAGCAAAGCTGAAGAGCCTGGCTCAGCTTCACTAGTGTGCAATTGACTGACTGCGAAAAACAAAGCAGCAGAGCACCGGGCTTCTGGGCGCTGTGAAGGCAATTGCCAAAAGCAGGCAGCTGCTCCTTCCCAAGCACAGGCAGCTGCCTATGTTCTTGCTTGTCGACAAACTCACCGCTGCCCTTCTTTTCAGCAGCTGCCACCGTCTTCTGTGCATCTCGCAGCCTCTGGCGACGAGCAAGACTTGCCAAGGTGGGACGCATCAGGACCAAGTCAAAACCCAGGCAAGTTGTCCTGGAACGCTTTCCATTCGCTTGCCGAGAGTGAATTCAAGAGGCAGGAGAGCGGCAGCCACCGTCCTCCGGCAGTCGGAAGGCTTCGCACACAAGCCCGCTTCTTTGCGGCTTCGTTCTTCGCCTCTTCCAAGCAACCGCGATCTCTGCTTCTCGGAGGCGAAGAAGCGGCTAATTCGCGCACAGCTCAGTAGAGCGGCAGCGGAGCGCTCCGGAGCGCCGCTTCAAGCCGAAAGACGCCGGGAAGCGGCACTTTCCTCCGGATAGCTCCGGAGCCGCGCTTCTGCTTCTCTAGTCATCTCTAGCTTAGCGAAAAGCTTTCCCACTCCATTTGGCAAGGGGAGAGCGTACCTGCACTGCACACTAACCGCGGTTTGCAAAGAAAGAGGATTTGCTGCACATTCCAAGGACACGCCTCTTTCCGAGGCAATCTGCAACCTGCTGTCAGATGGAAGTGCTCTCTGCCCTCTCCTGCCCAGCTCTAGGTACTAGCGGGCACTTTCCAGCCTGGCCGAGGCAAAAACCTCCAGAGATGTCACAGAGCATAAGTGGAGCACAGATGCTCAAAAGCAGCAAAGCTGAAGAGCCTGGCTCAGCTTCACTAGTGTGCAATTGACTGACTGCGAAAAACAAAGCAGCAGAGCACCGGGCTTCTGGGCGCTGTGAAGGCAATTGCCAAAACCAGGCAGCTGCTCCTTCCCAAGCACAGGCAGCTGCCTATGTTCTTGCTTGTCGACAAACTCACCGCTGCCCTTCTTTTCAGCAGCTGCCACCGTCTTCTGTGCATCTCGCAGCCTCTGGCGACGAGCAAGACTTGCCAAGGTGGGACGCATCAGGACCAAGTCAAAACCCAGGCAAGTTGTCCTGGAACGCTTTCCATTCGCTTGCCGAGAGTGAATTCAAGAGGCAGGAGAGCGGCAGCCACCGTCCTCCGGCAGTCGGAAGGCTTGGCACACAAGCCCGCTTCTTTGCGGCTTCGTTCTTCGCCTCTTCCAAGCAACCGCGATCTCTGCTTCTCGGAGGCGAAGAAGCGGCTAATTCGCGCACAGCTCAGTAGAGCGCACGCGGAGCGCTCCGGAGCGCCGCTTCAAGCCGAAAGACGCCGGGAAGCGGCACTTTCCTCCGGATAGCTCCGGAGCCGCGCTTCTGCTTCTCTAGTCATCTCTAGCTTAGCGAAAAGCTTTCCCACTCCATTTGGCAAGGGGAGAGCGTACCTGCACTGCACACTAACCGCGGTTTGCAAAGAAAGAGGATTTGCTGCACATTCCAAGGACACGGCTCTTTCCGAGGCAATCTGCAACCTGCTGTCAGATGGAAGTGCTCTCTGCCCTCTCCTGCCCAGCTCTAGGTACTAGCGGGCACTTTCCAGCCTGGCCGAGGCAAACAACCTCCAGAGATGTCACAGAGCATAAGTGGAGCACAGATGCTCAAAAGCAGCAAAGCTGAAGAGCCTGGCTCAGCTTCACTAGTGTGCAATTGACTGACTGCGAAAAACAAAGCAGCAGAGCACCGGGCTTCTGGGCGCTGTGAAGGCAATTGCCAAAAGCAGGCAGCTGCTCCTTCCCAAGCACAGGCAGCTGCCTATGTTCTTGCTTGTCGACAAACTCACCGCTGCCCTTCTTTTCAGCAGCTGCCACCGTCTTCTGTGCATCTCGCAGCCTCTGGCGACGAGCAAGACTTGCCAAGGTGGGACGCATCAGGACACAGTCAAAACCCAGGCAAGTTGTCCTGGAACGCTTTCCATTCGCTTGCCGAGAGTGAATTCAACAGGCAGGAGAGCGGCAGCCACCGTCCTCCAGCAGTCGGAAGGCTTGGCACACAAGCCCGCTTCTTTGCGGCTTCGTTCTTCGCCTCTTCCAAGCAACCGCGATCTCTGCTTCTCGGAGGCGAAGAAGCGGCTAATTCGCGCACAGCTCAGTAGAGCGGCAGCGGAGCGCTCCGGAGCGCCGCTTCAAGCCGAAAGACGCCGGGAAGCGGCACTTTCCTCCGGATAGCTCCGGAGCCGCGCTTCTGCTTCTCTAGTCATCTCTAGCTTAGCGAAAAGCTTTCCCACTCCATTTGGCAAGGGGAGAGCGTACCTGCACTGCACACTAACCGCGGTTTGCAAAGAAAGAGGATTTGCTGCACATTCCAAGGACACGGCTCTTTCCGAGGCAATCTGCAACCTGCTGTCAGATGGAAGTGCTCTCTGCCCTCTCCTGCCCAGCTCTAGGTACTAGCGGGCACTTTCCAGCCTGGCCGAGGCAAACAACCTCCAGAGATGTCACAGAGCATAAGTGGAGCACAGATGCTCAAAAGCAGCAAAGCTGAAGAGCCTGGCTCAGCTTCACTAGTGTGCAATTGACTGACTGCGAAAAACAAAGCAGCAGAGCACCGGGCTTCTGGGCGCTGTGAAGGCAATTGCCAAAAGCAGGCAGCTGCTCCTTCCCAAGCACAGGCAGCTGCCTATGTTCTTGCTTGTCGACAAACTCACCGCTGCCCTTCTTTTCAGCAGCTGCCACCGTCTTCTGTGCATCTCGCAGCCTCTGGCGACGAGCAAGACTTGCCAAGGTGGGACGCATCAGGACCAAGTCAAAACCCAGGCAAGTTGTCCTGGAACGCTTTCCATTCGCTTGCCGAGAGTGAATTCAAGAGGCAGGAGAGCGGCAGCCACCGTCCTCCGGCAGTCGGAAGGCTTCGCACACAAGCCCGCTTCTTTGCGGCTTCGTTCTTCGCCTCTTCCAAGCAACCGCGATCTCTGCTTCTCGGAGGCGAAGAAGCGGCTAATTCGCGCACAGCTCAGTAGAGCGCACGCGGAGCGCTCCGGAGCCCCGCTTCAAGCCGAAAGACGCCGGGAAGCGGCACTTTCCTCCGGATAGCTCCGGAGCCGCGCTTCTGCTTCTCTAGTCATCTCTAGCTTAGCGAAAAGCTTTCCCACTCCATTTGGCAAGGGGAGAGCGTACCTGCACTGCACACTAACCGCGGTTTGCAAAGAAAGAGGATTTGCTGCACATTCCAAGGACACGGCTCTTTCCGAGGCAATCTGCAACCTGCTGTCAGATGGAAGTGCTCTCTGCCCTCTCCTGCCCAGCTCTAGGTACTAGCGGGCACTTTCCAGCCTGGGCGAGGCAAACAACCTCAAGAGATGTCACAGAGCATAAGTGGAGCACAGATGCTCAAAAGCAGCAAAGCTGAAGAGCCTGGCTCAGCTTCACTAGTGTGCAATTGACTGACTGCGAAAAACAAAGCAGCAGAGCACCGGGCTTCTGGGCGCTGTGAAGGCAATTGCCAAAAGCAGGCAGCTGCTCCTTCCCAAGCACAGGCAGCTGCCTATGTTCTTGCTTGTCGACAAACTCACCGCTGCCCTTTTTTTCAGCAGCTGCCACCGTCTTCTGTGCATCTCGGAGCCTCTGGCGACGAGCAAGACTTGCCAAGGTGGGACGCATCAGGACCAAGTCAAAACCCAGGCAAGTTGTCCTGGAACGCTTTCCATTCGCTTGCCGAGAGTGAATTCAAGAGGCAGGAGAGCGGCAGCCACCGTCCTCCGGCAGTCGGAAGGCTTGGCACACAAGCCCGCTTCTTTGCGGCTTCGTTCTTCGCCTCTTCCAAGCAACCGCGATCTCTGCTTCTCGGAGGCGAAGAAGCGGCTAATTCGCGCACAGCTCAGTAGAGCGCACGCGGAGCGCTCCGGAGCGCCGCTTCAAGCCGAAAGACGCCGGGAAGCGGCACTTTCCTCCGGATAGCTCCGGAGCCGCGCTTCTGCTTCTCTAGTCATCTCTAGCTTAGCGAAAAGCTTTCCCACTCCATTTGGCAAGGGGAGAGCGTACCTGCACTGCACACTAACCGCGGTTTGCAAAGAAAGAGGATTTGCTGCACATTCCAAGGACACGCCTCTTTCCGAGGCAATCTGCAACCTGCTGTCAGATGGAAGTGCTCTCTGCCCTCTCCTGCCCAGCTCTAGGTACTAGCGGGCACTTTCCAGCCTGGCCGAGGCAAACAACCTCCAGAGATGTCACAGAGCATAAGTGGAGCACAGATGCTCAAAAGCAGCAAAGCTGAAGAGCCTGGCTCAGCTTCACTAGTGTGCAATTGACTGACTGCGAAAAACAAAGCAGCAGAGCACCGGGCTTCTGGGCGCTGTGAAGGCAATTGCCAAAAGCAGGCAGCTGCTCCTTCCCAAGCACAGGCAGCTGCCTATGTTCTTGCTTGTCGACAAACTCACCGCTGCCCTTCTTTTCAGCAGCTGCCACCGTCTTCTGTGCATCTCGCAGCCTCTGGCGACGAGCAAGACTTGCCAAGGTGGGACGCATCAGGACCAAGTCAAAACCCAGGCAAGTTGTCCTGGAACGCTTTCCATTCGCTTGCCGAGAGTGAATTCAAGAGGCAGGAGAGCGGCAGCCACCGTCCTCCGGCAGTCGGAAGGCTTGGCACACAAGCCCGCTTCTTTGCGGCTTCGTTCTTCGCCTCTTCCAAGCAACCGCGATCTCTGCTTCTCGGAGGCGAAGAAGCGGCTAATTCGCGCACAGCTCAGTAGAGCGGCAGCGGAGCGCTCCGGAGCGCCGCTTCAAGCCGAAAGACGCCGGGAAGCGGCACTTTCCTCCGGATAGCTCCGGAGCCGCGCTTCTGCTTCTCTAGTCATCTCTTGCTTAGCGAAAAGCTTTCCCACTCCATTTGGCAAGGGGAGAGCGTACCTGCACTGCACACTAACCGCGGTTTGCAAAGAAAGAGGATTTGCTGCACATTGCAAGGACACGGCTCTTTCCGAGGCAATCTGCAACCTGCTGTCAGATGGAAGTGCTCTCTGCCCTCTCCTGCCCAGCTCTAGGTACTAGCGGGCACTTTCCAGCCTGGGCGAGGCAAACAACCTCCAGAGATGTCACAGAGCATAAGTGGAGCACAGATGCTCAAAAGCAGCAAAGCTGAAGAGCCTGGCTCAGCTTCACTAGTGTGCAATTGACTGACTGCGAAAAACAAAGCAGCAGAGCACCGGGCTTCTGGGCGCTGTGAAGGCAATTGCCAAAAGCAGGCAGCTGCTCCTTCCCAAGCACAGGCAGCTGCCTATGTTCTTGCTTGTCGACAAACTCACCGCTGCCCTTCTTTTCAACAGCTGCCACCGTCTTCTGTGCATCTCGCAGCCTCTGGCGACGAGCAAGACTTGCCAAGGTGGGACGCATCAGGACCAAGTCAAAACCCAGGCAAGTTGTCCTGGAACGCTTTCCATTCGCTTGCCGAGAGTGAATTCAAGAGGCAGGAGAGCGGCAGCCACCGTCCTCCAGCAGTCGGAAGGCTTGGCACACAAGCCCGCTTCTTTGCGGCTTCGTTCTTCGCCTCTTCCAAGCAACCGCGATCTCTGCTTCTCGGAGGCGAAGAAGCGGCTAATTCGCGCACAGCTCAGTAGAGCGCACGCGGAGCGCTCCGGAGCGCCGCTTCAAGCCGAAAGACGCCGGGAAGCGGCACTTTCCTCCGGATAGCTCCGGAGCCGCGCTTCTGCTTCTCTAGTCATCTCTAGCTTAGCGAAAAGCTTTCCCACTCCATTTGGCAAGGGGAGAGCGTACCTGCACTGCACACTAACCGCGGTTTGCAAAGAAAGAGGATTTGCTGCACATTCCAAGGACACGCCTCTTTCCGAGGCAATCTGCAACCTGCTGTCAGATGGAAGTGCTCTCTGCCCTCTCCTGCCCAGCTCTAGGTACTAGCGGGCACTTTCCAGCCTGGCCGAGGCAAACAACCTCCAGAGATGTCACAGAGCATAAGTGGAGCACAGATGCTCAAAAGCAGCAAAGCTGAAGAGCCTGGCTCAGCTTCACTAGTGTGCAATTGACTGACTGCGAAAAACAAAGCAGCAGAGCACCGGGCTTCTGGGCGCTGTGAAGGCAATTGCCAAAAGCAGGCAGCTGCTCCTTCCCAAGCACAGGCAGCTGCCTATGTTCTTGCTTGTCGACAAACTCACCGCTGCCCTTCTTTTCAGCAGCTGCCACCGTCTTCGGTGCATCTCAGAGCCTCTGGCGACGAGCAAGACTTGCCAAGGTGGGACGCATCAGGACCAAGTCAAAACCCAGGCAAGTTGTCCTGGAACGCTTTCCATTCGCTTGCCGAGAGTGAATTCAACAGGCAGGAGAGCGGCAGCCACCGTCCTCCAGCAGTCGGAAGGCTTGGCACACAAGCCCGCTTCTTTGCGGCTTCGTTCTTCGCCTCTTCCAAGCAACCGCGATCTCTGCTTCTCGGAGGCGAAGAAGCGGCTAATTCGCGCACAGCTCAGTAGAGCGCACGCGGAGCGCTCCGGAGCGCCGCTTCAAGCCGAAAGACGCCGGGAAGCGGCACTTTCCTCCGGATAGCTCCGGAGCCGCGCTTCTGCTTCTCTAGTCATCTCTAGCTTAGCGAAAAGCTTTCCCACTCCATTTGGCAAGGGGAGAGCGTACCTGCACTGCACACTAACCGCGGTTTGCAAAGAAAGAGGATTTGCTGCACATTCCAAGGACACGGCTCTTTCCGAGGCAATCTGCAACCTGCTGTCAGATGGAAGTGCTCTCTGCCCTCTCCTGCCCAGCTCTAGGTACTAGCGGGCACTTTCCAGCCTGGCCGAGGCAAACAACCTCGAGAGATGTCACAGAGCATAAGTGGAGCACAGATGCTCAAAAGCAGCAAAGCTGAAGAGCCTGGCTCAGCTTCACTAGTGTGCAATTGACTGACTGCGAAAAACAAAGCAGCAGAGCACCGGGCTTCTGGGCGCTGTGAAGGCAATTGCCAAAAGCAGGCAGCTGCTCCTTCCCAAGCACAAGCAGCTGCCTATGTTCTTGCTTGTCGACAAACTCACCGCTGCCCTTCTTTTCAGCAGCTGCCACCGTCTTCTGTGCATCTCGGAGCCTCTGGCGACGAGCAAGACTTGCCAAGGTGGGACGCATCAGGACCAAGTCAAAACCCAGGCAAGTTGTCCTGGAACGCTTTCATTCGCTTGCCGAGAGTGAATTCAACAGGCAGGAGAGCGGCAGCCACCGTCCTCCGGCAGTCGGAAGGCTTGGCACACAAGCCCGCTTCTTTGCGGCTTCGTTCTTCGCCTCTTCCAAGCAACCGCGATCTCTGCTTCTCGGAGGCGAAGAAGCGGCTAATTCGCGCACAGCTCAGTAGAGCGCACGCGGAGCGCTCCGGAGCGCCGCTTCAAGCCGAAAGACGCCGGGAAGCGGCACTTTCCTCCGGATAGCTCCGGAGCCGCGCTTCTGCTTCTCTAGTCATCTCTAGCTTAGCGAAAAGCTTTCCCACTCCATTTGGCAAGGGGAGAGCGTACCTGCACTGCACACTAACCGCGGTTTGCAAAGAAAGAGGATTTGCTGCACATTCCAAGGACACGGCTCTTTCCGAGGCAATCTGCAACCTGCTGTCAGATGGAAGTGCTCTCTGCCCTCTCCTGCCCAGCTCTAGGTACTAGCGGGCACTTTCCAGCCTGGCCGAGGCAAACAACCTCCAGAGATGTCACAGAGCATAAGTGGAGCACAGATGCTCAAAAGCAGCAAAGCTGAAGAGCCTGGCTCAGCTTCACTAGTGCGCAATTGACTGACTGCGAAAAACAAAGCAGCAGAGCACCGGGCTTCTGGGCGCTGTGAAGGCAATTGCCAAAAGCAGGCAGCTGCTCCTTCCCAAGCACAGGCAGCTGCCTATGTTCTTGCTTGTCGACAAACTCACCGCTGCCCTTCTTTTCAGCAGCTGCCACCGTCTTCTGTGCATCTCGCAGCCTCTGGCGACGAGCAAGACTTGCCAAGGTGGGACGCATCAGGACCAAGTCAAAACCCAGGCAAGTTGTCCTGGAACGCTTTCCATTCGCTTGCCGAGAGTGAATTCAACAGGCAGGAGAGCGGCAGCCACCGTCCTCCAGCAGTCGGAAGGCTTGGCACACAAGCCCGCTTCTTTGCGGCTTCGTTCTTCGCCTCTTCCAAGCAACCGCGATCTCTGCTTCT